>NC_061101.1:142121-144964 GCF_015104395.2 Macrobrachium nipponense | reverse complement strand
GCCTGTTTGTTTATGTCCCAAACGCCATCTACAAACACCTGATTTCTCCTCTACTTCGTCTACACATCACTGACGAATCTTTTCGTAGGATTCTGACGCTGTAAACCAAACCAATTCATTACATGAGCCATTAATTCCTCACTTGACACTCTTAACCAAATCAAATCTTTATGTAAACACCCGATATCTCCTCTGATTTCTCATCTTCAACTTGTATACATCACTGACGAATCGTTTCATGAGATTCGGACATTGTAAACAGAACCAATTCATTATATCTAAACACCTGACTCCTCACCTGATACAATAGACCAAACTAATTCTTTATATAAACACTTGATTTCTCCTCTACTTCGTCTACACATCACTGACGAATATTTTCATAGGATTCTGACGCTGTGAACTAAACCAATTCATTACATGAGCCATTAATTCTTCACTTGATACTGTTAACCAAGCCAATTCCTTATATAAACACCTGATTTCTCATCTTCAACTTATTTACATCGCTGACGAATCGTTTCATGAGATTCTGACACTGTAAACAGAACCTGACTCCTCACCTGATACAGTTAAGCAAACCAATTATCTACATTAACACCTGATTTCACCTGATTTCTCCTTCTCCTCCTCATCTTCTTCTTCCACACTTCATCCACGAAGCCCGAACGCTACCTGGATCAACGAAGAATCACCCTAAATTCAGGGCACTGTCCCTGCCACCTACAAGTCCCACCAAACACAGGATATGAAGGAACTTTCAAAAGTCTGGAACTTATCCCTATTATTTAGAAACTTCCCCACATCTTTTCCTGATAGACGAATTTCGTTCTTCCTTTGGGTTTGGAGGGGGGAGGGGTAGAATTCCCCCTTCCCCACCCAACCTCTCTCCCATTCAGGCCTTACACGGTCCCAACAATGCTAGGCACCAGAAAATTAGGGAGCATTGGACCCTCCTTTTGTTAGAAGGTCGACTCTACGTGTGTGTGTGTGGCTGGGTAGCGAACTGCGATCTGGGGTGGAAAAGAGGAAATGTTAAACGTTATTAAATTCTCTCTACGACTTTGAAGTATTATTATTATTATTATTATTATTATTATTATTATTATTATTATTATTATTATTATTATTATTATTATTACACATCTTTGTTCCCTACGTAATGAATATGGTTATCAATTCTAAGCCACACCATTTCATCAGATCTTCAAGGAATTTCGTCTAAAAGTGTGCATTGGTTCTCTTGATTGTTGCAGAGAGAGAGAGAGAGAGAGAGAGAGAGAGAGAGAGAGAGCAAAAACAAACCATTCAACACCTTCCTTCCTTCCTTCCTTCCATCGTCCCCAGTTCCTGGAAATCGCGTGAACATAACCAAGACAACGGGCAACAAGAATTAGTGCAAGACCGAATCGCGGTAGAACATGCTAAATACTCCTCGTGGGCCGTCACGCTCCGAAGGCCTAAATAGGCCTAGGCACGCACTTTCCTTACCAAATCAGGGCAAAGTTTAAAAAATTAAACCATGACCCACTTCACGTAGTATGTGTTCGTGTGTGTGTTGTGTCAAACATGCGGGAAGACACGACGAGGTGTTTTATGTGGGAATGGGGGTTTGTCCTTTTTTTTTTTCTTACGTACAGCCTTCACTGAGAAAGACAATTGTAACACATTTATTTAATTGAATATAAAAGTAAAATGATATATATATATATATATATATATATTATTATATATATATATATATATATTATATATATATTATATATTATATATATGTATTATACGAATCTTCAAATACGTTGTTTGAATTATATTTTTTATCTATTTCGTAAAGCTCTGTAGATAATTATGAGGAATACATTCAGAAAGGTAATGTAATCCTATATTTATATTATTTTAGATTTATGTTCAATTAATAAATCTGTGTACATATACTTCTCAGTAAAGGGTGAATATATATATATATATATATATATATATATATATATATATATATATATATATATATATATATATATTATATATAATATATATATATATTATATATATATATATATATATATAATATATATATATATATATATATATATATATATATATATATATACACATTTATGATCTCAAATACATATTGTCTTTAGTTAGATTTTCATTTGCATATGCATAAGTCAAAATGTCTGCATATGTTTTAAAATAACTTGTATTCTGAGCGATGCTTCTAAATTATTATGTATGAATTATGACCATCACTTTATCACAACCCTTCACAACGTTTTTGCAAGATCTTTCCCTTCCCCCAAAAAACAGAAGCTTCGTCATTCTGGTAGCAAAAACATCGCCGCCAGCTTGCTCTTATTCAGATCCATCGTAACCCCGCGTAACCCGCCATCAATTATTTCTACCTCTCTCCAGACAAAGCTTCCGAATAGCGTTAATGAATTACTTAATTGCATTTCTTGTTTCGAGAGATACAGACTGCACTCCTTTCTCGTGGTAGAGTTCGAAAGGGGTTGTGCCCGTATAAATTAACAGTAACTCCGTCGAAAGAATCCAATAGATTTCGGTTCCCCTCAGCATCGACGTGAATGGAATATTTTCAGTCTCGATGATAGATGTTCGATGTTCTGATTCGGTCATTTCATTTATTCGGGTTTTGGTTTTATCATTTTTATGGTACGTTTTGATTTCCTCATTCTAAATCATCTTCTTTGCTTTTATGAGCTGAGAGAAGTATTTTCTTTTTATCGGAATGAATAGTCTAGAACGAATGATAGTAAATTTTATTACTGGCTAAATGCTATCTTTGTTATATCATGATTTGATCAATTCAATTATTCAGGGCT
>NC_061101.1:134621-137121 GCF_015104395.2 Macrobrachium nipponense | reverse complement strand
AACAATTTATAAATGTTTGTGTGAAAAACCTTGACTTCCAAGAAAAACAACTGAACTTACTCGTTTGTGTGATGTAATGTATTGCTACGCTAATACAATTCTCCTTGTATTTTTATACATTTTATATCTATTTATCAATGTATTAAATTTAACATTTTTTTTAATGAGTGAGATCTCTTCTTTCTGCATTTCCCTTTACTTCCTCTGACTTCTTGCTAATGAACACCATAATATTCTTTGGTAGCTCGAATTTCAAGTTAATGGCTCCTTTGGTGGCCTTGTTCTACGTGAATAAGTATCATCTACTGAATAATAATAATAATACTAAAATAATAATAATAATAATTAATAATAATAATAATAATAATAATAATAATAATAATAATAATAATAATAACCCACACTATAAATACCACCCAGTCGAATTGGAGGACTGTGATAGAGGAAAAAAAAATAATAATAATAACAATAATAATATCTACTTTCTGCATTACTTATGTAGGTAAAAAAAATCACTCAGCGGTCTCTCAACCTCACTCACTTTGAATTCTATATATATTCTCTCCAGAGGAAGGTATGTTTAGATCTCGCTGAATATATGCATCAACGGTCCCTGTATTATTCAGGGCGTTCATTTTGCTTCATCATTCATGTATGAACTCCGGAACGCTGTCAGTGTTGCTAGGTAGACTCTTGTGGTCTTATTCGCTTTGTACTTTCCTGCTTTATTCATTATACAGGCTTGGAGGATTTGTTGTATGTTGAATATGGTATAATTTGATTTTATATATATTATATATATTATATATTTGTATATATATATCATATATATATAACTATATATATTTATAAATTATAATATTAAATATATTATAATATATACTATATATATATAAAGTATATATATACATATCTTATAGATATTATCAATAGATATACATCTATCTATATATATATATATATATATTATATATATATATATATATTTATATATATATATATATATATATATAACACCTCAGAACATTGAACACAATTAATAAAACATTGAACTTAATAAAATAAGTTAATAAAGCATTCAATTTGTATCTATATTCTGTTACATTCTGTAAGAGAAATAGGGCAGACTGTACCTTATGGTTCCTCGCTTTTTATATATTTCTATTCAATTTTCTTCCTGTATGTAACCTAATTCCTCTCTCTAACTTCGTGATGCATTTCAGTTTCATTATAATGAACTACGTCCCATTTAAAAAAAATAAGCTGAATAATTATAGAGCAAAAACTAATTGCATATCTCACAGACCTGTTTGCACATCCGTCCCAAAAAGAAGTAAAACAAAAATATATAATATGAAATTAGGTGAATAACATCACATCAAAGTATTTCACGTTCGAAAATAATGGGGTCCATGCTCTCTTTAATTATGGTAATGGAAATGGTTTTAATGTCCGGTGTTTCTCATAGCATGGAATCATTTCTCCCTTACTTGAACTTTTTCTGATGAGGTCAGGAAAGGTTTTGTAACATGGGCTGTAAGATTACACCTTTTTGTAATTTTCTGGGAAAGAAAGCTATCGTGCCGGCTTTGTCTGTCAGTCTGCCCTTTTTTATGCCCGCCCTTAGGTCTTAAACACTACTGAGGCTAGAGGGCTGCAAATTGGTATGTTGATCATCCACCTCCAATCAGCATTTGTAGGTAAAGTGATTATGGTTCTTGGCGTGAATTAAGTGCATAAGATATTGAAAGTATAAAGTAAGTGTATTTTCTGAACTAGTGAATTACTAGATATTATTACCCTCTGTTAGACCGGATAAATATGAAACAAAGCGTGATCCAACTTCCAGCTTACTCGGGGCGCATGCTAAAATCTATGGTCAAATACCGCATTGTTTCACCAACGAAAATTAAAATAAAGACGCTATATTTTTTTAGCAATAATTGTTCTTCACTGTTTAACATGCACATTATTTATTCTTTACATTTTCATTCTGATAAATAAATCATAAATAACTTTTCCTAAAATTCCTGTATCTTTTAACTCAACGCAAAACACCTTTTTCAGGCCTTTTTCGGCTTCCTTACTCCACCACAAATTAACAATTAACAACAAAATAGTTTGTAGGCTTACTCCCCGAGTACGTAGACTGGACATGGGATAGGTTTTCTCTGCGAGATAAGAGAGGGTGGATGCGCTAGGGGATTTGAATGCATAAATGCCCTAGAAAGAGACTAGATGTTTATTATCTAGAAGTAAATATTCATAAACATTGGACTAATAAAACAGTACAGAAAGCAATTCTTCCATAATATTAGAACATATAAGCATGAAATTAATGTGGAGATAAAGAAAAAATAAATTTCAGGTTTTTTTCAATTCGTTACCGTCTTTCTCAGTCTCCAGGCGATCAGATATCAGAGGATGTTCGAGTAGTCCTCTAGCTTTCCAATTCACTCTCTCTTTTTATCCATTTTTTCTTTTTTCTGCATTCCTAATT
>NC_061101.1:122121-129621 GCF_015104395.2 Macrobrachium nipponense | reverse complement strand
TATATATTATATATATATATATATATAATATATATATTATATGCCTGTGTATGCGTTCTATGCATGTGTGCTTCAAAGCTCTTTGGCCACATCTGCAAAAGCTACAGAGAGAGAGAGAGAGAGAGAGAGAGAGCGAGAGAGAGAGAGAGAGAGAGAGAGAGAGAGAGAGAGAGTGAAATTCTCTACCAACAGAATATCCACTTTCAAATTCAGGCGACATCCCTTTTTCATTTTTTTTTTGCTTGGTTGGGGGCTGGGGTTGTGGGGGGGGGGGGGGGGGGCATCGTGTGTTGTAGCAGGGCGAAGCTGATGTTCTACTCTGCCGTGAGCGACTCATTCGCCACACTCAATTGTACTTTATGGCAGCTCGTTGGGGAGTCGTTATGGCACCGGTCTATTGCCTGCCTTTTATTTCAGTCGTCGTAGATAACGCTTGAGGGGCCATTTTCCTGCTTCCTTTAGAGCCGTGCTGGGGCAGAACACCCCCCCCCCCCCCCACACAAAAAAAAGATTAAAAAAAAGTGGTTGTTTTAATAAAGTGCATTATTTATTTTGCTCCATAACTGGCTGGAGGTATTTTTTTTCCCCCTTTAGTTACTGAATATTTTTAATGGAGAGTGGAATGATTATTCTTTTTGAGCGTGTGAGTGTGAGTGTTTATTGTGTGAATTTATTGTGTCCAAGTTTTTTGCCTTTATTGTGTGAATTTATTGTGTCCAAATTTATTGTTTTTTGAATTGTGAATTTAATGTGTTTAAGTTTATTGTAATCATTTTGTTAATCTTTTGTGTACAAGTTTGTTGCCTTTATTGCGGGAATTTGTGTACAAGTTTATTGCTTTTATTGTGTGAATTTATTGTGTTCAAGTTTATTGCTTTTATTTTGTGAATTTATTGTGTCCAATTTTATTGCTTTTATCGTGTCAAAGTTTATCACTTTTAGTGTGAGAATTTATTGTGTCCTAGTCTATTGCTTTTATTGTGTGAATTTATTGTGTCAAAGTTTATTACTTTTAGTGTGGGAATTTATTGCGTGAATTTAATGTGTTTAAGTTTATTGAAATAATTTTGTTAATCTATTGCATACAAATTTGTTGCCTTTATGGCGGGAATTTGCTCATAAGTTTATTGCTTTTTGTGTGTGAATTTATTTTGTTCAAGTTTATTGCTTTTATTGTGTGAATTTATTGTGTCCAATTTTATTGCTTTTACAGTGTCATAATTTATTACTTTTAGCATGATGATTTATTGTGTCCTAGTCTACTGCTTTTATTGTGTGAATTTATTGCGTCAAAGTTTATTACTTTTAGTGCGTCTAAGTTTATTGCCTTCATTGTGTGAATTTAATGTTTTCAGGTTTTTTGCCTTTGTTATTTCCAAGTTTATTGCCTTTATTGTGTCCATGTTTATTGCCATCATTGTGTAAATTTATTGTGTCCAAGCTCATTGCCTCTACTTTGTGAATTTATTGTGTCCAATTCTACCACCTTCTTTGAGTGAATTTCTCGTATCCAAGTTTATTGTTTCTATTTTGTGAATTTATTGTGTCCAATTTCATCTCTTTCATTGAGCAAATTTATCGTATCCAAGTTTATTGCCTTCACTGTACATAAATCTAACCTCAGGCATAGCAGTGTCTTTCAGGTTGTCATTATTACTGGTTTTTAAATTGTTTTTATCCTTAAAACACTGAAGAGTTTAATAACAAAAACTCCCTTCATATCTGTCAATCATTAGGTAACTAATTAGTAATGAGGAGAACTTGAAGTATGCACGGTGGCTTCGTACTTGAGGTCTTAATTAATGAGGAAACTTCTGTATTTCCAAATGATTAAGAATAATTATCTATTTGTACAATTATTGAAGGAAGGGTGTATATATATATATATATATATATATATATATATCTATATCTCTATTATGATATATATATATATATATTTTTTATATGTTTTATATATATATATCTATATATATATATTCTATATATATATATTCATACACACACACACACACACACACACATATATATATATACTGAGTATATATATATTTATCTATATATTTATATCTTCTCTATCTAATCTTTAATCTTTTAATTATATCTTTCTATATATATATCTCTTATATATAATATATCTATATATTCATAATATCTATATATATAAATATCTATGTATATATATACTTATATTATAATAATCTTATCTATATATATATCACGACCCATGTAATCATTTAAAACACATGTCATCAATACATCTCGGTAGCTTTCATATAATCACGAACCGTTCAGTTATTTAAGCACAAAGATTAAGCCCAGTAAATATAAATCACACCCTCGTTTTCCCGTAGCACGAAAACATCGTTCCCACCCCCCCACCCCTGCAAAACCGGGCGCCCACTCCCCCCCAAAAACGAAACTTTCTCTGAAATCGCTGGAAATGCTTGCAACGGTCTCTCGTGATATGGTATTTAAATACTAGAGCGAAACAAACTTTTCCGTTTACCCGGAAACGAAGTTCGGGTTTTACCCCAATGTCGATGTTGGAGTTGTTTTTTAAATCTCGTGGTTTGTTGTGTGCGTGTGTGTGGAGACGTGCCCAGATCGTAAACGAGCCATTCTATTCCCTCAGGGTATAGAGGTGATTTGATACGTACAATACCCAAAGATATTCCATTGAAGGTTTTATTCCTTCGTTTTTATTTTCTTTAATTCTTTCCTGTGCTGGAGACGTGCCCAGATCGTGAAGGTGGTATTCTATTCCCTCAGGGTATAGAGTTGATTCGTAACTACTAATACGTTTTAAAATCTTGTAGATTTTATTTTATTTTTTTATTTGCATTTATTTATGTTCGTTTTTGCTGAAGACCTGCCCAGATAGTAAACGAAGTATTCTATTCCATCAAGGTATAGAGTTGCTTTGGTAGGTATAGTACCCAAAATTATTTCATTTAATGTTTTCATGATTTTTAGATATCTTGGTGTTATTTTTTTGTACTATAGACGTGCCCAGATAGTAAACGAAGTAGTCTATTCCCTTAGGTTATAGATTTGAACTGATAGCTATAATGCCCAAAGATATTTCATTAAAGGTATCCATGATTTTTTAATATCCTGGTTTTAGTTTTTTTTTTTTTTTTTTTGCCATAGACGTGCCCAGACTGTAAAAGAAGTATTCTAATCCCTCAGGGTATAGAGTTGATTTGATAGGGACAATACCCAAGAGACAATTCATTGTAGGTATCCTTATGTTCAGAATCTCTAAGTTAATTCATTTTCTTATTTTTCCTTATGCTTGAGACGTGCCCAGATTATAAACCTAACTCCAGTAAATATAATGCCCAGTAGCTACTGGCCAGACACCCACCAAAGATTAAACGACGATAATATTCGTGCTAAAAACCACAGACATTCTTCTAACCATCTAACACAGCGTTCAGGAACTACAGAAATTCGTCGGATTACACATACGTGGAACTCGAGCTACGTAATTCCCCTTGCGTCATCTGTCAGTAATTACTTTAGACGTCTAGACTGACGATATATCCTACGCACTGTCAGGCTACGCTTCTCGCAAATGTGTTGGGAGAAATTTGAAATAGACTCTAAGAGAAGGACACAGACTAGTTTGTGGGAAGGGAGTCTCTGGAATGGGTTATCAGGGCGGAGGATGGAGTGGTTATTGGGAAAGTTAGTGGGTGGGGTGTATGTCTGCATTTGGAATGGTGTGGGTTTACGCGGTGATGAGTATTTTATGAGGGGAATCAAATATCATTAAACACAAACTCTCATATATATATAATTTTTAATATATTGTTCGGAAATCGAAAAATAAGTTCGGAATAGCGAATGTAACTGACAGATCATCTAAAAATGATAAACAAAAAAGCAGCTATACACACACACACACATACACAAACATTGCCTGTTTTTTTCTTTTTTATGTAAAAAAAACACAAACTTTAACTGATCTATTCCTTTTTTAATGTAAAAAACAAAAACATTAAATTATTTTTTTCGTTTTCATATAAAAAAACAAAATCATTAGATGAGTTTTTCTTTTTATTAAAAAAAATAAAAAGACCAACTGAATTTTTTCTTTTTTTAATAAAAAAACATAAACATTAACTTATTTTTTCCGTTTTTTATCTAAGAAAACAAAATCATTAGCTGAGTTTTTCTTTTTTATTAAAAAAAAGTTCAACTAATTTTTTCCTTTTTTAATTTAAAAAAACAAAAGCATTAAATTATCTTTTCGTTTTTATCTAAGAAAAATCATTAGCTGAGTTTTTCTTTTTTATTAAAAAAAAAGTTCAACTGATTTTGTTCTTTTTTTTTTAATTTAAAAATCACAAACATAAACAGATTAAATTTTTTTTTTTTCTTCCGCAAAATTTAATGAGGCACATAAATCTCGCCCTGAGGTATTCCATTTGTCACTCGCCCACCGACATCAATTAATTTGCTGGCGATTAATCGCGCGTAGGAGATCCTATAAATCACCTTTTGCCCAGGCTAATAACGTTGTAGGAATACCAGAGCCCCCAGAGAGAGAGAGAGAGAGAGAGAGAGAGAGAGAGAGAGAGAGAGAGAGAGAGAGATCCTGTCCAGGGATCCTCCTGCTGCCTTTATGAAGCTGAGGATTTTTTTTAATTAGTAAAGGATATTAGTGATCTTGCTGCTAGCTGATTATTATTGTTATTATTATTATTATTTTTTATTTTTTATTTTTTGCTCTATCACAGTCCTCCAATTCGACTGGGTGGTATTTATAGTGTGGGGTTCCGGGTTGCATCCTGCCTCCTTAGGAGTCCATCACTTTTCTTACTATGTGTGCCGTTTCTAGGATCACACTCTTCTGCATGAGTCCTGGAGCTATTTCAGCGTCTAGTTTTTCTAGATTCCTTTTCATGGATCTTGGGATCGTGCCTAGTGCTCCTTTGATTATGGGTACGATTTCCACTGGCATATCCCATATCCTTCTTATTTCTATTTTCAGATCTTGATACTTATCCATTTTTTCCCTCTCTTTCTCTTCAACTCTGGTGTCCCATGATATTGCGACATCAATGAGTGATACTTTCTTCTTGACTTTGTCAATCAACGTCACGTCTGGTCTATTTGCACGTATCACCCTATCCGTTCTGATACCATAGTCCCAGAGGATCTTTGCCTGATCGTTTTCTATCACTCCCTCAGGTTGGTGCTCGTACCACTTATTACTGCAAGGTAGCTGATGTTTCTTGCACAGGCTCCAGTGGAGGGCTTTTGCCACTGAATCATGCCTCTTTTTGTACTGGTTCTGTGCAAGTACCGGGCATTCGCTTGCTATGTGGTTTATTGTTTCATTTTTCGTATTGCACTTTCTACATATGGGAGAGATGTTATTTCCGTCTATCGTTCTTTGAACATATCTGGTTCTTAGGGCCTGATCTTGTGCCGCTGTTATCATTCCTTCAGTTTCCTTCTTTAGCTCTCCCCTCTGTAGCCATTACCATGTGTCATCGCTGGCTAGTTCTTTAGTCTGTCTCATGTATTGTCCGTGCATTGGTTTGTTGTGCCAGTCCTCTGTTCTGTCTGTCATTCTCCTGTCTCTGTATATTTCTGGGTCTTCGTCTACTTTTATTAGATCCTTCTTCCCTTGCACTCTTTAGCCACTCGTCTTCACTGGTTTTCAGATATTGCCCCAGTGCTCTGTTCTCGATGTTGACGCAGTCCTCTTTACTTAGTAGTCCTCTCCCTCCTTCCTTTCGTGTTTTGTATAGTCTGTCCGTATTTGCTCTTGGGTGTAGTGCTTTGTGTATTGTCATATGTTTCCTGGTTTTCTGATCTATGCTGCCTTTAGGATACTGAGGATTTTTTTTTTATTAGTAAAGGATATTATTTGATTATTTATTATTAGTAGTTATTATTATTATTATTATTATTATTAGATTTTTCGATTATATTTCTTGATTTAAATGTCATTATAAAATAATCCTCTTAATAATTTCTTTGAATAATAATAATAATAATAATAATAATAATAATAAAGAATAATAATAATAATAATAATAATAATAATAATAAACAGCACCAAAATTTCTTCTGGTAAACCTTACCCTTTTGAAAAATTATATTAATTATTTTTTACACAAATAAAAAGCTATATATTTTTATCTATACAGCAATAATAATTGTTTAATGTTTTATATTAGATGCTGAAGTCTCCTCTGCGGTCCAGCAATGTTAGAACTTCCTCCAAAATTCCTTAGGGTAAATCTTGTCCTCTTGAAAAATGCAAGTTTTGATTCAGCATTAATCATAATAACATTATTATTATTATTGAAATAAATTTAAAGCTAGATTTTCTTTATTTATTCAGCTACAATATTTGTTTCATGCTCTATATCAAATGCTGAAGTCTCCTCTGAGAAGACGAGTGATGTTGGAACATTCTCCAAAATTTCTTTGGGCAAAGTCTTGTCCTCTAGAAAAATTCTGGTTTTGATTCAGCATTAATAATAATTATATTATTATTATTATTTAAATGAATTTAAAGCTAGATTTTCTTTATTTATTCAGCTACAATTTTTGTTTCATGTTTTATATCAAATGCTGCTGAAGTTTCCTCTGAGGTGCAGCTATGTTGGAACTTCCTCCAAAATTTCCTGGGGTAAAGTCTTGTCCTCTCGAAAAAGTGTCTGTCTATAAAGTGAACAGATTACCCCGTTAAATCCACTTCTTGCCCAGGCATATGCAAACGCTGGGGCCTCTTCGTAAGAGGATTAATCTCGTGGGATTACAAAAATGACTGGGCTAAGCTTTATTGTGTTAATTATCGTCCTTTTTTGTTGTTGCAGCAGTGATGAAGGGTCAGGTTGGTATACTTGTCTGACTTTTTCCTTGCTCTTAATTCCTGCGGTTAATTATATATATATCTATATATATATATATATATAATATGATATATATATATATATATTATATCAAAGATATTCGATATACTATAAACATCAAAACATTCAAAGCCATATATTCCACCGTATTGGCATAACAATAACAGTTATTGCCTCAGCTAACCTTTCAATTATTCCTTTTAATAGCCGATCAAATTCTCCACCAGCAATTTAGATATTATTATTATTATTATTATTATTATTATTATTATTATTATTATTTTATATTATTATTATTCGTAAGATGAATCTATTCATATGGAAAAAATCCTACCACAGGGGTCACTGACTTGAAATTCAAGCTTCCAAAGAATAATACGATATTCATTATTCATTAGAAAGAAGAAACAAAGGACAATATGAAATTCAGAGAGAGGAGATCAGTCTTTAAAAAATATATTTAGGCAATGACCAAGAATGATGTACACCTGGTATTTACCTTTGCAAGCAGGTACTAAGAAAGTGTCCTGGATCCTCACACGTTTCATTTTAAATTTAAGAGCCCTATTTACCTGCAGGTGTGCCGAAAAACAGGTTAGGTACCCCGGGCTATCCAATT
>NC_061101.1:107121-117121 GCF_015104395.2 Macrobrachium nipponense | reverse complement strand
TCCTTTGATCTATTGGGTAATCTTGGCATTGCGTAAAGCTACGGCCCATTGCCGTTACCGTCGTTTCATTGACGTTCGTGTGTGTGTGTGTGTGTGTGTGTGACACGTCTCAACGAGGAACTGAGAAAATATAACGTCACTGGTAGAGGCTGACATTTATTTCTCCTTTTAGCCCGCGAATGGAGAATGTCTGTGAGGTTACGGATATTGAATCGATGTGGGGTAATAGGCTGGTGGTCTCTCTTGATATTTCGCAGAGGAAGGTAAGGTTATTCTTTTTCCGTGGGAGAGGAATTGTAAGATTCTTTTTAAGAGGATGGATATTGGGTAGGAGTGGTCTCGATGGGCTGCAAATAATTTCGTGATTGAACGAGTTATTTTTGTAGATAATCACGTGCATATATTCATATTAGTGACAAGGATTGCATACTCACTCAAAGACGTGCTTGTGTATTTATATATTTATCTAAATAACATGTCATTGTATTTATAATCCCACACACATATATAATAAATGTGTGTATATATATATATATATATATATATATATATATATATATATATATATATATATATATATATATATATATATATATTCACAAGAAATATAATACCCTCAGTAGATGAATTCACACATACAGGGATATATAAAAATAAGTACATAATTTTCCTGTTTTTATTGGAAACGACGAAAAAAAATATATATATATAAATAAGCATAATTAGCGCTCAAAAAGAAACTCTCTCTGTATCCAAAATGATTCAGTGGAAAGAATAAGTTCCATGGCCATTCTCGCGGCGAGACAAATCACAGGGGTGGTTCAAATTTGAAAATCGTCCCTCTCAGCAAATCCAGCTCACAAAGGGATACAGGCTCTCTCTCTCTCTCTCTCTCTCTCTCTCTCTCTCTCTCTCTCTCTCTCTCTCTCCTTGTAAGTTTCTCTCTTTCTCCCGGTCTCTGTCTTTCTCCCTATAAAGGTTTTATCTCTCTCTCTCTCTTTCGATATCTTAACAGGTTTCTCTTTTTCTCTCTTTCTAAAGCTTTCTCTCTTTCTCTCTCTCTCTCCCTGTCTCTCTCTCTCTCTCTATGTCTCTCTCTTTGTCGATCTCTTAGCACGTCTCTCTCAGTCTCTCTCTCTCTCTCTCTCTCTCTCTCTCTCTATCATATATCTAGCAGGTCTCTCTCTCTCTCTCTCTCTTCGTCGACGTCTCCTCGGATGGACTAACAAGTCTTTGAGACATCCGAATTCTTGTACCTCCTTTTAACTCTCTCTCTCTCCCTCTCTCTCTCTCTCTCTCTCTCTCTCTCTCTCTCTCTTTTTGTCGATGTCTCCTCGGATGGACTAACAAGTCTTTGAGACATCCTAATTCTTGTAACTCCTTTTAACTCTCTCTCTCTCTCGCTCTAATACATATCTAGCAGGTCTCTCTTTTCCCTCTAAAGCTTACTTTCTCTATCTCTCGATCTTTCGATCCCTTGATCTCTTAACAGGTCTCTCTCTCTCTCTCTCTCTCGGGTCCTCGCCTCTCTGGCTCCTCGGGTCTTCCTCTACAAATGTTATCTCCCTTCCTCCTCCTCCTCTGGCGGGAGAGAGCAGCCGTCCTATCCCTCCTTTTGACACCTCCATCTATTAGGGCTTACAAATCCCCAGTCCCCTCACCCCCCAGTGTATGATGCTGCCTGCGTCTGGGATATTCATCATTTTGCTTCGAGACCCTCAGAGTAATGTTGCTGTCTATTGTCTGGTGGGGGGGGGGGGTTTTGGGTGGGGGGGGGTTAACGTTTTGGTTTTGTTTTTATTTTCATTCAGGAAGTCTTTTTTTTTTTCTTTCTTTCTTTGAAGTCATGTTTTGAATTTGGTTTCCATTTTGGTTCAGAACTCTTAGAATAGTGTGTTGTCTCTTAGAATAATGAGTATTGTGGGAGGGGGAGGGTGGGTGTTCTAATTCTATTTTCATTCAGGAGGTATTTTATATTTTTATTCTTGAAATCAGGGTTTTGAATTTTTTTTTTAATTTGGTTTAAAAATCTTAGAATAATGTGTTTTCTATTGTAGGAGGGGGGAGGGGGGTATTCTAATTTTATTTTCATTCAAGAAGCATTTTATTTTTTTCATTCTTGAAATCAGGGTTTTGAATTTTGATTTTAATTTGGTTTAAAAATCTTAGAAAAATGCGTTGTCTATTGTGGGAGGGGGGAGGGGGGCATGTTTTAATTCTATTTTCATTCAGGAATGTTCTTTAAATCATGGTTTTGAATTTGGTTTTTATTTTGGTTCGAAACACTTAGAATAATGGTTCGAAACCCTTAGAATAACGTATTTTCATTCAGGAAGTCTTTTATTTTTGTTCTTGAAATCAGGGTTTGAAATTGGTTTTTTATTTTGGAGAATAATGCTTTTATTTATTTATTATTTATTTATTTATTTATTTATTTATTTATTTATTTATTTATTTCTTGTGGTGGATGCTTTCATTTTCATCCAGGAAGTCTTTATTTAATCTTTAAATCATGATATTCAATTTGGGTTTTATTTTATTTTATGTTTACTGTGGTGGGTGTTTTCATTTTATTATCATTCAGGAAGTTTTATTCTTTTTATCCTTGAAACCAGAGTTTTGAATGGGGTTTTTATTTTGGTTCAAAACCCCTAGTTGCGGTTGGTGGTTTTCATTTGTTTATCATTCAGAACATCTTATTATTTTATTTTTAGTTTTAAATAATGATTTTGAGTGAGGCTTTTATTTTGCTTCGAGAACCCTTAGGGTATCGTTTATTTTACTTTTAAATTATGATTTTAAAAGGGTTTTTTGTTGTTTGTTCATTTAAGGCATATTTATTTTCATCTTTTTAAATCATGATTTTTTTTAATAGTTGGGCTTTTATTTGGCTTCGGAAATCCTTCGAATAATGTTGTTGTGTGTTGTCGTGGGCGTTTAAATTTCATTTCCATTCAGGGATTCTAAATTCTTATTCGTAAATCATAATTTTGTATTTTAATTATTTTCCATTCAGGATATCTTTCATGTTTTTTTTTTTAGTTTTAAATCATGATTTATTTCAACAGTGCTTTTTTCATGTTGCTGTTCATTTTCACTCAATGATTCCAAATTATTATTCGTAAATCATGATTTTGCATTTTCATTTAATTTCCAGTCAGGATTTTTTTCTTTTTTCTTTAGTTTTAAATCATGATTTCTTTCAATAGATGTTTTTCATTCAGTGATTCTAATCCTGATTCATAAATCATTATTTTGCCTTTTTCATTTAATTTCCAGCCAGGAAATTAAAAAAAAAAAAAAATTTCAGTCATAGTCTTAAATCATGATTTTTCCAATAAGGGTTTTTATGTTGCTGTATAAATCGTTTCTATTTTTGCGTGATTCAGTTACAGATATTTCCACTGAATTACTTTGATGAAATTGCAAAAGAATGACCGAGGGTTGATAAAAAGAAAACTGAAATTTCCAAAGTTAAAATACAAGAATAATAAAGATATTGATGCTTCAACGAACAAACAAATACTTAAATAAATAATTGCTGTCCACTTGAGGATAAACCTGTGAATGGACACAATCTTTCGTCTATAATTTTATTATTATTATTATTATTATTATTATTATTATTATTATTATTATTATTATTATTATTATGTTGCCTCACCCCACGTTAAAAAAAAAACCTTTCCATCTCTTAACGAATATAGATATACTCAACAACCATGCCAGAAATGAAGACGAAAGTTCAAACACATAAATAAAAAAAAATAAATAGAAACACAGAGAGAAAACAGAGCAAGCATATTTTCCAACCCAGCCTGGAGGAGGAGGAGGAGGAGGGGGAAATGGAGGAGGGGAGGGGGAGGAGGAGGAGGAACACCTCCAACAACATTCCTTCCCCCTTGCAAATCCCGACCTGATCTTCGCAGAGTCTGCAGTATTATGCCCGGCAGGCCCTCGGCAGAGGTCACAAAAAAGCCGAAAAAAAGAGCAAAAAAAAAAAAAAAAAAAAAAAAGTGAAAAAAAAAGAGGTTCGCGGATATGAGGACTTTATGCGTTCTTTATTGCTTATGATGGTCTTAAAGGGGCAAGAACTAACTGGAGATAATGTGGGGGGAGAAATATCTCGCGTGACTTTTTTTCGGCCTGAATTGGGAACTGCTCGTGAGTTCATGTTGCTCCTCTTCGTCTTCTTCTTGCAAGCTTCGGTACCTGTGTTTACCAGGAGGTTTTGTCTGTGTGTGTGCTTGTTTGTGTGTTTATGTTCTTTGTGTTAGAAGGCCAAATGGTCAATAGAATCTAGCCCAGGTGGGCCTTATGCCATCAAAAGAGTAAGTAGGTTTTGCAAGAGATGCGAAAGGTTCGTTACTTTTGTTTACCAGGAGGCATTGTCTGTTTTGTCTGTTTGTCTTTGCCCGTGTCTGTGCGCATGTTTGTTTGTATGTGCTTGTGTGTGCTGGAAGGCCAAATGGTTAATAGAATCTAGCCAAAGGTCGGCCTTATGCCATCAAAAGAGTTAGTAGGTTTTGCAAGAGATACGAAAGGTTCGCTTGTTTTGTTTACGAGGAGGTTTTGTCTGTTTGTGTTTTCCCGCTTTTGTTTGCTTGTTTGTGTGTGCTAGGAGGACAGCTGGCTAAATCAAATATGATGGAAAGCGAGGCATATGAATGGAATACGAGTGACTAGGTTTTGAAAGAGATAAAAAAAAGAACTTTCTGAAAACAGGAACCTTTGATGTCTGCAAAGTTTAGTCTTTGTTTGTGCTTGCTTGTGTGCTCTTCTGTGTGTTAGAAGGACATATAAGTGGTAGAATCTAGCCAAAGGTAGTCCTTATACCAGCAAACGAGTGATTCGATTTTGCAAGAGATACGAAAAAAAAAGGTTCGTTACCATCATTTATCATAAGGTTTTGTGCTTGTGTTAGGTGTGTGCCTGTATATTTGTGTTAGAAGGCCAGGTGGCTGATAAAATCTAGCCAAAAGCGGGGAATGTGATTGGGAAGCATGTTTTTGTATTAGGATATTGCTTAGCAGGTCAGATCCCTGATGTAATTTAGCACACACACAGAGATCACTTAAGCATAAGTTGACACTTCGTAGATATGAGAAATTATTATATCCTAGCCTAGAGGATGTCTGGCAGCTCCAGACGAAAGCTCGCTTCAAGAAAGAGAGAAAGAGAGAGAGAGAGAGAGAGAGAGAGAGAGAGAGAGAGAGAGAGAGAGAGAGAGAGAGAGAGAGAGAGAGAGAGAGAATCTTTAATGACTTTGACGACTATGGTATCATATTTTATCTGTAAAATTCAAATATATACACCGATTTTGACACTATTTGATCATGACCTCTATAGGTGCTCTACTAGCTTGTTTAAGTAGCACGGAAAGAGCCGCTATTCGGAAAAAAGAAAAGAATTTCTACAAGTGTAACGGTGCTGAAGTAACCATTACTTTTAATAAAATGATCATATCAAAACATTTTTCCCAGAAGGTACATGTCGCGTGATGTCTAGAAGCTGATACATAGTATACTCGTACCGTACTCGCACCAAACAACATACAGAGATGATGCCATACAAACTGATAAAACGAACACCATCCATACAGCAATTATACGCGGAAGAATAACCGGCGTCACATCTACCCCTAGACGTAGTATATTAGCTCCCCTGAAAACACCCATAATATGCAGACTATGAGTATCTCATTTTACGCGCGTCGTCACTACTACCATTAGAGGGAAATGAACCACAGAAATGAACCACCAGCCTTTATATAAAGTCTTCAGTTATGTTTTCTCGGCACAAGTGTAACTTAAAGGACTGCTGCTCGTTCTCATAAGCACCTGGTATTTTCTCTTGGATTCTTATAAGCGCTGCTCTTAAGTGTCTTTACGTGAAGTAAGGCTTCAAGAGGAATTTATAAGTCTAGAGGGGGGAAAATGCTACTTGGATGGTCTGTAGTTTTACTTACTACTTGGCTATTTAGTTTGGGGGAGTTTAAGCTGTTCTGGGATTCTGAAGTGAAGAGGTTGATGAAAATGGGTGTTGTTATTCACAGGATTTTTTTCATATATGTTTTTGTATGCTTATGTGGTTGTTGATGTTGTTGAATGATCGATCAGTAAACACACACACACACACACACACACACACACACACACACACACACACACACACATATATAGAGTATATATTCAGATATATACGCATAGATACTCATATATATACTATATATAATATATATATATATATATCGTATAATATATATATATATATATATATCTATATAGAGATAATATATATATATATATATATAATAGATATCTATATATATATATAATGTATATACATATATCACGATATACCACGTATACATTTGTGTTTAACCATTTCTTAATAAAGCATATATACAGCTTCATACGTACAATATCGCAAGATACATGCGTACACACTAACACAAACAATGATTTAACCTTATAAAATAACCTTATACAACAACCCCACAAAACCTATTTACAAGCCAATAAAGGTTAAACTACGAAACCCATACCTTCCCATAAACATAATGAAAACTAAGGCCGTAAAAAAAATATAAAACAATAAACGTAAAAGAGAAAAATTATTTACGAGGCATGAACCGCTAAACCTAATCTTTAATGGATGAAAGACTAAGCCTTGTGGCAACAAATGGGGCCAAAATAACCCCTTTTTTTAGGGTTATTGGAGGCTAAGTGGTACTCTGGTGTCCAATAGAAGATTGGTTTGTTGTGGCTTCAGAAGTTGGTCTCGTAGAGGCTCTGATCATCAGCTGATTGAATTAGCTTTCGATAGATTTGCTGAATTGTGTCCTTAACTTTGTTTCTTAGTGGATTTATGTATTATGGAGATTCAGCAGAAAATGACGTATTAGAGATATCAGGGCAGTTGAGCAAACAAGAGGAATAGTGAGATGCATGATTTAAAATTACGTAGGTAATAAATGCCTAAGGAATTGTATAATCATTGCCTCATAGCAGAGTTATTGGTAATTAGCCACAGTGAAACTGACTATAATGATATATATATATATATATATATATATATATTATATATATCTATATATATATATATATATATATATATATATATATATTATATATATATATATATATATAGGAGAGAGAGAGAGAGAGAGAGAGAGAGAGAGAGAGAGAGAGAGAGAGATTAAATTACAAATGTCCTTTAATATCCAATTCCTTCTACCTGGGAATTAATATATTTTCATGTATATTAACCAAAGGGGAAATTTCTAGTTGATAATAATTTCGTCCTCTCGTGGGTTCGAACCATCGCACAGAGGAGAAATCAGGTCGGGTTATAACGTCACTGAAGTATTATTTTCTCCTCCGCGCGTTGGTTCGAATCCACGAGAGGACGAAATTATTACCACCTAAAAAATTCCCCGTCCGAGGCTGAGCGAATTGGATATTGAAGGACATTTGTAGCGATATACTCGTACACTATCAAATGGCTTCTTGTCAACCCTAATGCTGCCTTTTCTAATACGTTCCATTAGTCTCTCCCAGATGTTCAGTCTACCATCTTCTGAACAACTTTACCTACGTCCTGGAAGTTCAAGGAATTTCACTACTTAGTTCCCAAAGAACTTAGACATCCTCTAGTATCGAGGGTCCTTCGTCTCTCTCAGTGAGAACATATCTCGTATAATTTATTTAAACTTATATATATAATGTTTTCGTAAGTGTGTGGTATATATCGATTCTTATACAGTAAAATCTGGCGTTGAAGATCATTTTAATATTATTTACGCCAAAGGTAATTTTTAGGCGTTTCATATTTGTAGGGTGAATTGGAAAATTGCAATGACAGAGAACATAACCACATTTATTACGATGGAACTGACATTGAAGATAATTTTAACAAGTATATTCACTAAATTTCTTATTTAGGCATTTCATATCTGCAGAGTCAGTTAACAAAATTAAATGATAGGGGATATAACCACAACTAATGCTAGAATCCCATTTTGAGTTAAAATAAAAAAAAAATGATTGTTAGCAATGCAGAATTACGAAATGGCTACGAGATTGCTTTATTATGTATACAGTATTTACACTGATTACCTATAGTTTTCGTAACATTCAAAGAGAAGTAACACAGATTTTCAAAGAAATGAAATTTAAAAATAATCATAATTGTAGAAAATAAGATAAAAATCAGTTCCTGTATTTATACTCTTGTAGTAAGTATTCGTAAAATACGTAGGTTCCCAAATAATAATAATAATAATAATAATAATAATAATAATAATAATAATAATAATAATAATAATTTTTTTTTTCTATCACAGTCCTCCGATTCGACTGGGTGGTATTTATAGTGTGGGGTTCCGGGTTGCATCCTGCCTCCTTAGGAGTCCATCACTTTTCTTACTATGTGCGCCGTTTCTAGGATCACACTCTTCTACATGAGTCCTGGAGCTACTTCAGCCTCTAGTTTTTCTAGGTTCCTTTTCAGGGATCTTGGGATCGTGCCTATTATTATTATTATTAGCAAATTAGGGGGGAGGTGGAGGGTGGGGTGTTAGGATGAAACCCCAATATAAACCCTCATAGAGATCTCCACTATAACCCTGCAAAGTTTCATGCCCATCGGACCAGTCATTTGGCCTTGATTGAATGATAGACGGACGGATAGACATAACGCCCATTATAGTAAGAGTATTATTATTATTATTATTATTATTATTATTATTATTATTATTATTATTATTATTCAGACGATGAACCCCCTTCATATAAAAAAAAATAACAGAAGGTAATGGGAAATACAAAAAGAAGAGATCAGTTATTAGAGAAAAAGAACAAATTTGCATATTGATAAATAAATAGCTAAAAATAATATTACCAATGTAATTTTTAAAAAAATACTAGAATAATCATTGAAAACACATAGAAACCCACCGGTAAAATATGGATGAATTCCCGAATTAATCATATTAGCATGAAAATGACAATTTGAATAATTAAGGTTCCCGCAACACTCCATAAATACGGAATCAAGACTTTTCGCATTGAACACAGCAAGACAAAGGGTAGACGCTCTCAAGTATTCATGGGATTATGAATATTTGAGCGCGTAATTATTTCCTTATGGAATTCAATTTTGGCTTCCTGATCGCTCCCAGAAGATTTGGTGATAAATAAGAGACTGGTAATGATAGAAGTATTGGTGGTTGGAAATTGTTGTTAATATTTTTTGTTGTTGGTGGGGATTGGAGGGGATAGAGTTGAAATGATTTTATGGTGTTCTGAAAGTGTAACATCTTAAAGATTTATATGCCATATGGACGCCATTATACAGAAACGATATGAAAGGGATTGATTTAAAAAATAAAATGTATTTTATTGGAATTACTAGTACGTTGAAAATGTCTTCTCTCTCTCTCTCTCGTCTCTCGACCTTCTCTACTCTCTCTTCTCTCTCTCCTCCTCTCTCTCTATTTTAATTAATATTCTATTACTCTCTCTCTCTCTCTCTCTCTCTCTCTCTATTAATATCTACTTCTCTCTCTCTTCTCTCTCTCTCTCTCTCTCTCTCTCTCTCTCTATCATACTCCTGCTTTCTGACGATCCAATCCCCCCTGCCTTTAACTCTTGTAAAAATTCTAGATTCATCCAATGTTTTGTTTTCCCTTATAGTATTCACTTTCTTTCCCTTTCTTTTTTACTTATTACGGGCATTTGCATATCATTATCCTCTCTCCCTCTATTACTCCCTCTCTCTCTCTCTCTCTCTCTCTCTCTCTCTCTCTCTCTCTCTCTCTCTCTTTCTCTATTCCCTCCCTCATCTCCTGTGAGTATTCTGTATTCCATTATCTCTGTGTTATGCGAGGAATCACTTTGTAATTGTAATATTTGCTTTTTTGTTATACTAAAAGCTGAAACTGCGATCGGAACTTTGCAAAGTAGCTTTTATTGTTTGACCCAAAATAGTGTTACCT
>NC_061101.1:44621-102121 GCF_015104395.2 Macrobrachium nipponense | reverse complement strand
ACCAGGTAATATTGTTATATATTACTAGGTATTATTGCTATTAAATTAGAGGTAATATTACTATATTACTAGATAATATTTTATTTTTATCACGAGTTAACATTGTTTATTTTATTACGAGGTAATGTTGTTATATAAATATCAGATAATATTTTTATCATAACTACGAGTTAGTATTGTTATATAATGATAGGTTAATATTTTTACGATATTACTAGTTATTAATTTTGCATGATTACGAGGTAATAGTCACCTAATCAGAAGCTAAGATTGCCATACAATTACAAGGTAACATTGTCATACAATTACGAGAAACTATCATTATCCATTTCCCACAAAAAAAAAAAAAGTATCCATTCGCCTCTCAAGCTAATGGATTCTTTTGTTTTGCTTTCCAGGGACCTGGTTTACGATGCAAGTGATGTTGTCTAAGGCGAGGTTGGAGGGAGATAGACACACACACACACACACACACACACAGGGCCAGACTGCTATCATTACTCTTGTGAAATGATACCTGGGAGAGAAAGGAAGGGATCTATTAATCTTCCCAAGGGTTTCAACTTCTGGGAGATGCAAAGGTTCATGAATTTCTCGATCGTCAGGACGAAGAAGAAGAAGAAGAAGAAGAAGAAGAAGAAGAAGAAGGAGAAGACGAAGAAGAAGAAGGAGAAAGAGAAAATGAAGAAGAAGAAGAAGAAGACGGAGAAGACGAAAAAGAAGAAGAAGACGAAGAAGAAGAACAAGAAGGAGAAGAAAAAGAAGACGGAGACGAAGAAGAAGTAGGAAGAAGAAGAAGGAGAGTAGGAAGAGATGGAGAATATTTGGAAGGAAGGGAAAAGTGAGAATTAGGTTGTTTTTATGCAGTATCTAGTTTTGTGGATGAAGTGTTTGTGGAAAATTATGTTAGTCATTTTTTAAAAAATGAATCGTTCAGTTTTTTGGAATGGGGGTGTGAGGGGGAGGGGGTGACAACTGGACATATTTGGACAATGTTCAGTGATCTAGAATTCAATGATAAGGTAAGAAAATGTAATCGGTTGGCGGATTTCGAGAATTTTTCAAGGAAAGGAGATCATGTATATATATTTTTTTTAGGGCGTAGTCGTAAAATGAACACGCACTGATTACATATCTGGTTATCTATATATCTATGTGTCTGTTATGTAAATACAAACGTACACAAACACACAAAATATATGTAATTATATATATATATATATATATTATATATATATATATATATATATATCTTATATATATATATATATATATAATATATATATATGTATGTATATATATATATATATATATCAGTCTATATTATATATTATATATATATATAATAATAATACTATATATATATATATAGATAGGTGTTATATATTAAATAAATATGTATACATTAATAAATATATCTATATATATATATAGCTATATATTAATATATATACTATATAAAAATCTATATATAAAAATGGAGGTATGATCCACAATGATGTAAAATCCTTACGTAGGTATATAAAATATACATTTCTTGTGAACAAGACCACAGCTGATGGTCGATTGACTGTACAAGAAATATATATTCTATAGCTTGGTAAGGCTTTTACATTAATGTAGATTGTATCTCCATTTATTAAAAAAAAACCAAAAAAAAAAAAAAAAACTTTTCAAACTCAAACTCCGTAACTTCCCCCCCAAATAAAAACATCAATACCACATTACCCAAATAAACGAGAGACAAAAAAAAAATAAAACTAAAAAGGAACCGAACCATTTTAAAACCCAAACCCTTTCAAAACAAAACAGTCACCCCAAAAGTCGTTGGTCCAGGTCGTATTTTATTTTATTTTTTATTTTGTCGTTCCCTCGGGAGAGTTGGCGACGTAAAGTTTCTCATTCTTGAAGAGAGATCATTATTCACCGCGCATTTGAGAAGCAAGATGGATGTGCGGGCTACGTCACACGGACAAGGAATTAGGGAACAACATTCTGTGCGTGTGCGTGTGTGTGTGTGTGTGTGTGTGTATGTGTGTGTGTGTGTGTGTGTGATGAGAGTAGAGAGAGAGAGAGAGAGAGAGAGAGAGAGAGAGAGAGAGAGAGAGAGAGAGAGAGTAATTTGTAGAAAAGCTTAAGGTACTTGGCTCTTTTTATTTCATACAGTCTTTCATACAAAAAGTATATATATATATGTATATATATATATATATATATATATATATTATATATATATATATATATATATGTATATGTATATATATTATACATATACATATAATTTTTAGAGAAAATATTAAGTACTATTTACGCAAAAACACTCCTCAAGAATGACAAAATAATAAACAGCAAATACTAGATGTGTTAGATATTTGAAAACGTGGAAATATCTCTCCCTAAAAACAATTCAGGTCTGGTATATAGATATTCACCACAGCATTTAACCCAATATGAAGCAGTAGCTATTAAAAGCTTACTAGAGAGAGGATTTACTCTTAAAAATGACAAAAAAAAAAAACAACGAATGAAAAAGAAATATATAACCACTGCAACAGTGAAAGTAAGGATATAAAGGATATACCCCAGAGGACGCAGACTCACCGGGAGGCTTGATATATGGTTTTGGGACTCGGTAAATCCCTTGTGCAAGAGCTTTTAAAGCCCTTCTGGCAAAAAAAAAGCAAAAAAAAAAAAAAAGGAGACGAAGGTAAGAGGAGAGGATACCGTATACTAGAGAAAGTTCCAACACGTGGCAGAATTAAGGACGGAACTTTAATAGCAGATAGGTAATCATTCTGCAGTTGTATTATAGTATTTGATGTTGTTAAAATTTGTATTTTAGTTTTGCAGTGAAAGTGGGCGATAGAGTGATAAATTAGCAATTCACTGACAATAATAAGGGAGTTCTTCATTTTATTGCACTTTTGTATGAAATATATAAAGACGCAACAGTGAGTTCGTGGACTAAATTGTAAATTGTTTCGAAAATGTACCTAATTATAGACATACATACATACAAACATACTTATATACATATACATATATATATTAATTTATATATATGATCTAAAACATCATTTAACAAGAAAATTTTTTATTTTTCAAGGATCAGTTGCAAGTTTTATATATATATATATATATATATATATATATATATATATATATATATATATATATATATATATATATATATATATATATATATATATATATATAATATATATATATATATATATATATATATATATATATATATATATATTTATAACTTGCAACTGATCCTTGAAAAATAACCCATTTTCTTGTTAAATGATGTTTTAGATCATATATAAAAAAATAGATACTAGAAAATATTAAATCATCTCTCTCTGTCTCTCTCTCTCTCTCTCTCTCTCTCTCTCTCTCTCTCTCTCTCTGTGCGTGTCTCAAACAATGCATATATATGGATACAAAAACGTGAATCAATACAATAATGCATCCCAAAATCTCAGGAGATTTCCATATCCATTTATACTCCCTACAAACGTTTGGTCGAATGTTCAAACCAGCCAGAATTCACCTTCGTATTTACCGAAGAAGGGATCTCTTGTGACAACGTTTCTTTATTTTTTCTTTTTTATTTTCGCTGACACAAGAGAAAGGCCGATCGAGTTTTCCTCTGTTCAAGCCTCGTTTGTAATGTTTGCCTGTTTTCTGTACCGAAGGCTGTTTGTGAGTGGGCCTTTTTCACATACATACATAAGCACACATACATACGTACATACATACATACATACATACATACATACATACATACATACATACATACATTCATGAATACGTACATACATACACATAGTATCTTTCTTTCGTAGCAACAGAAGATTACCTCTATATATATATATATATATATATATATATATATATATATATATATATCTATATATATATATATATATATATATATATATATATATATATATATATATATATATATATATATATATATATATATATATATATATATATATATATATATATATATATATATATATATATATATATATATATATATATATATATATATATATACATATACACACACACACATATATATATATATATATATATATATATATATATATATATATATATATATATATATATATAAAGAGAGAGAGAGAGAGAGAGAGAGAGAGAGAGAGAGAGCAATTTGAAAAAATTAGTAATCCAAGACCTACGGTTGACTCGTAAACCCAATAAGGAAAGGTTTCCAGCTACTTCCCAGAGAGAGAGAGAGAGAGAGAGAGAGAGAGAGAGAGAGAGAGAGAGAGAGAGGAAAAGACAAGCGGCTACTCCTTTGCGAGGTAATTTCCCAAGGGGGAGGTAGAATCTACGAATCGATTCCTACTTTAATTTATCGTATTACCTGAAGACTAATATCCCACCCCAATCCCCCTCCCCACTCTCTCTCTCTCTCTCTCTTCTCTCTTCTCTCTCTCTCTCTCTCTCTCGTATAATCTATTATTAGATTCCTGCTTTATTATATCACCTAAAGAATAATCTCTCTCTCTCTCTCTCTCTCTCTCTCTCTCTCTCTCTCTCTCTCTATCTCTATCTCTCTTTTTCTCTATTATGTATCTTTCTCTTTTTTTCCTCTCTCCTCTCTCTCTCTCTCTCTCTCAAGTATAATCTTTTATTTGGTTCGTGATTTTTCTAATCACCTAAAGACTGATCTCTCTCTCTCTCTCTCTCTCTCTCTCTCTCTCTCTCTCTATTATGTATCCTTTTCTCTCTCTCTCTCTAAAATTTAATCTTTTAATGTATACCTACTTTGACATATCATCGAAAGACTAATCTCTCTCTCTCTATTTATCTTGTTTCCTTCTCTCTCTCTCTCCTCTCTCTCTCTCTCTCTCTCTCTCGTAGTAGCCATCTTGCTTGGTGAGACGTACCCGCGTGAAGTCAGATTAATCAACAGATATCACAAGTTTAACATACGACTAGAATTTGAGAAATATCTAGAAGTGTTCGTGAACTATCGGTGATAAGATTAGTGTGAAAATAGTAGGATAAAGCGTCTTCTAAGTTAGTTTATCAAGTGTAATACTGAAATCAGAACAAGATGGCAGTAAGTTCCAACTGCGGGAAGAGGTGGCGTAATTTAGCTTGCTTGGCGGATTCGCAATACGATGAGGTAGCAGGAAGGGAACTGGCATTTCTCATCTATGAAATCAGCAACAGTCCCCTAACCAAAAAACAAAAGATACCAAAAAGCATTCATAGATATATTAGAAGGATATAATCCTTCAAACTGGAACAAATCTAATGAAAACATCTTGAAAATAATTGAAGAAGTTCCAAATAAAATCCAAGTGGTCAAGAGACTCATAAAGAAAATATACATAAACCAACATATTCCGACAAAGAAAATGAATAAGGTGAATCTTGTGAATATCCTAATTGATGCATTAGGAAAAAGAATGCCAAAAGCATGCAAACTGTGTAAGGTTTGGTATAGCATAGTCAATCCACAAAACCTAATCAGAAAATGTGCTGCATGCAACATTCCGACCCATCCACAGTGTGCTGAGGTAATGCAAGATTTGAGAAAAGATACAAGAATTTTTTTGTTCACATGTCTATCATGGATAGACAATGTTATTAAATCAAGATTGAATGTACAAATAGTTGAGGATGAAGAAGAAGAGGAAGAGGAAGAAGAAGGAAAAAGGAAGAAGAGGAAAACGGAAGAGAAGTAAACAAAAATGAAATGACAGAAAAAAATAAGGAAAACAAAGAACAAGATAAAAGTATGGATGCAGAGATACTCATTGATACTACATATGAGGCAATAAAGCAGCATACCTACGAAGAAATAAATTACGATATGACAACAGAAAAGCAAATCCCGAAGAGGCTCTACCAGATCTACACAATGACGGGAAAGAGGAAAAATAGACAAGAAAGACAAAATCTGCAACCTTTTGAAAAGAGGGAATTGCAGATTTGGAGAAAGATGTTACTACAAACACCTCCTAAGGTATGTCAAAACTATGAAATATATGGTAAATGTGCATACTTAGATGGCTATGGGGATGATTGCAGAGATCTGCATCCAAAAATATGTAAAAAAAACCTAAAAGAAGGAAAAGGATGTAAGTTCGACAAAAAATGCAAATATATGCACCCTGTAGCCATGAATCATAATCAAATAAATAACCAACCAAGTAATAAAATCCAAAATAAGAAAGAAACAAATAAAGAGAGAAATCAAGAATATCAGGTAAAAGAGAAAAGCAAACCACCAATGAGATATGCAGAGGTGTCAGCAAAAAATTTCAAAGCATCAGCTCCGAAATTCTACTCAAGAGATAATAACTGTATTTATTATGCAAGAGGATATTGCAGAAACGGCGAGAAAATTGCAGATTCAGACACAAAATGAATAATTATGATGAAGGAAGATCAAATATTATGGAAAAGTTGGATTTTTTAATGTCAGAATTTCTGAAATGAAAAAAAGAAAAAAAACAACATACCAGAAACAGGAAAAGAGGGGACATGGGAAAATCCTTATTACTACCATTATTAAATGAAGGAGAAAACACGCAAACCATCATAGTGATGAATGCGCAGGGTTTAGTTACGAGTAACTCAAAAAGAAAATAGAGTACTTAGAAGAACTAACCCAAAATGAAAAGAAAATAGATATAATGAATATAAGTGAAACCTGGGTATTTCCCAAGAGACTGGGAAATGATGATCAAATAAAAGGGTTCCAAACTTATAGATCAGATAGAAAAAATAGGAATCAAGGGGGAACCGCAATATATGGGAGAAAGAAAAAACAAGGAAAAATAGGTATGAGAAAATATAGTAACTCAGAATGTGAACTAATAGCGGTAGAATTTGAATCTGAAAAATTGATGAACATAGTAATATATAGACCTCCTAATACTAAAGAGTTTGACTTAATAATTGAAAATTGGATGATATATGTAGAAATCACAAGGACTGGACTATTCTCCTATCTGGTGACTTCAACTTTCCTTTCGTAGAATGGAAAGAACGAATAGGAGACTGTGGTTGTACTTATACATATAAAAAAGAGAGTAATAGTAGTGCAGAAGATAAGAGGCAATTTGAAAAGCTATTAGATATGCTACTAGAATACAACATTCAACAAATAAATCACCTGCCAACAAGAAAGGAAAATACTTTAGACCTAGTATTTGTGAACGAGATGAATTATGTTAAAGAAATAATAGTTTATAATGCGAGTATTTCAGATCATAATGTCATAGAATTAACAGTTCATTCCAAAGCAAGTGAAAATAGAGATAAGCAAGAAATGAAAAAGTGGGAAGGATATGGAAAATACAACTTCTAACAGTAAAAATATAAAATGGTCAGAAATTAATGAGGAATTAAACAAGATTGGGATAAAACATTTCGTAAAGTGATGACATAAGGGTAAATACGGAGATATTATATAAAATATTGGAGAAAATAGTGGATAAATATATACCGAAGAAGAAAAGTAAACATCAATTCATGCATACCAAGAGACAGAAGGATCTTGTTCCAGAAAATCAGAAAGTGGAAAAAAGGTCTTGCAAAAGAAAAAAATGCATGGAAAGTTATAGAACTAAAAAGTAAGATAGAAAATGCAGAACAAAAGATTACCACAAAAGAAAATGAAAAACGGGACTTGGAAGAAAAAACCCTATTAAATATCAAGCAAAACCCAAACCCCAACTATTATACTCATATGCGAAGAAGATGAATAAAAGAAGAATAGAAAATAGGCCCTCTGAGAATTGAAGGGAGATTAACGAATGAAAAAAGGAAATTTGCAACATACTGGCAGAACGATATAAAGAGAGAATTCACCCCTAGAATAGATAATGAAGATAATGATATAGAAGTAAGGGACGAAAATAGTGAATATTTAGCTGACATAGAAATTAATGAAGCTGATATTGTGCAGCCAATTAATGAAATTAAAAATGGAGCTGCTGCAGGGCCGGATGGAGTCCCTGCTATTTTGTTAAAGAAAGTAGTTCATTCTATCGCAAAGCCACTTGCAATATTATTAAGACAAAGTGTAGATACAGGCAAGATTTATGATGAGCACAAATTAGCATATATCACCCCTACTTTCAAAAGTGGATCAAGACTAGAGGCAAGTAATTATAGGCCTGTGAGTCTAACATCACATATTATGAAAGTGTATGAAAGGGTAATGAAGAAAAATATTATGAAACATTTAATAAAAAATAATTTGTTTAATATAGGACAACACGGTTTCGTACCCGGAAAAAGTACACAACCCCAACTGTTAGTCCACCGTGAGAACATATTCAAAAATATGAAAAGCGGAAATGGAACAGATGTGGTTTATCTAGACTTTGCAAAAAGCTTTTGAAAACAAAAGTAGACCATAATATATTAGCAAAGAAAATTAGAGGGGAAAACACAATATCGTAGATAAAGTAGGAAGATGGTTAAAAGAATTTTTACACAACAGAAAACAGATAGTTATTGCAAACGATGAGAAATCGGATGAAACCAAGGTAATATCCGGTGTGCCACAAGGTACGGTGCTAGCTGCAATATTGTTTGTATTATGATTGAAGACATAGACAGTAATGTTAAGGATTCGGTAGTGAGTAGTTTCGCTGATGACACAAGAATAAGTAGAGAAATTACTTGTGATGAAGATAGGAACGCTCTACAAAGAGACCTTAACAAAGTATATGATTGGGCAGAGGTAAATAGGATGGTATTTAACTCTGATAAATTTGAATCAATAAATTATGGAGACAGAGAAGGAAAGCTATATGCATATAGGGGACCTAATAATGAGACAATCACAAATAAGGAAGCAGTTAAGACCTTGGTGTGATGATGAATAGGAACATGTTATGCAATGATCAAATAGCAATTCTGTTGGCAAAATGTAAAGCAAAAATGGGAATGTTGTTACGGCACTTCAAAACAAGAAAAGCTGAACACATGATTATGCTTTATAAAACATATGTTCGTAGTCCACTTGAATATTGCAATATGATATGGGTACCCACACTATAAAACAAAAGGAATTGCACAAATAAGAGAGTGTACAAAGTCCTTTACGCTAGAAAGAAAAAGTAAGGACCTTGAACTACTGGGAAAGACTACAATCCTTAAATATATAGTCTAGAAAGAGAAGAGACGCTACATGATAATTCAGGCATGGAAACAGATAGAAGGAATAACAGAAAATATCATGGAACTAAAAATATCAGAAAGAGCAAGCAGAGGTAGATTAATAGTGCCCAAAACTATACCAGGAAAAATAAGGAAAGCACACAGGACATTTAATCCATACACACCAGCATCGATAATGCAGCGTCTATTCAATGCGTTGCCAGCTCATCTGAGGAATATATCAGGAGTGAGCATAGATGTGTTTAAGAATAAGCTCGACAAATATCTAAACTGCATCCCAGACCATCCAAGATTGGAAGATGCAAAATATACCGGAAGATGTACTAGCAACTCTCTGGTAGACATTAGAGGCGCCTCACACTGAGGGACCTGGGGCAACCCGAACGAACTGTAAGGTCTGTAAGGTCTGTAAGGTCTCTCCTAGAGATAAGTGAGCACACGGTGTCTCCTCTTAGGATGGACTAACAAGTCTTTGAGACATCCTAATCCTTGTCACTCCTTGGAACTCTCTCTTCCAACTCCTTCTTCTTCTTCTCCTTCTTGATTGGAATTTCTACGTCTTCTTCTTGTCGTTCTTCTCCTTCTTCTCCTTCCTCTTCTTATTCTCCCTCTCCTTCTTCTTCTTCTTCTCCTTCTCTTCTCTTTCTTCTTCTCCTTCTTCTTCTTCTCTTCTTATTCTCTCTCCTTCTTCTTCTTCTTCTTCTTCTCTTCTCTCTCTTTCTTTCTTCTCCTTTCTTCTTCTTTTCTCTTCTTCTTCTCCTTTTTTCCTTCTTCTTCTTCTCTTCTTTTCTCTTCTTCTTCTTCTTCTTCTCCTTCTTCTTCGTCTCCTCCTCTTCTTCTTCTTCCCTTTTTTCTCCTGTTCCTTCTTCTCTTCTTCCTTCCTTCTTCTCTCCTTCTTCTTCGTCTCCTCCCCTCTCCCCTCCTCTTTTTCTCTCATAAATATCCAAATGTAAACAAATAGTCGACAAATTTGCCAAACACTCCTGTAAAAAGAACCTTATATTGTTGTATCTACTGTATTCAAAATAACGTTTTTGTACAATTTCAACAGCTTTTTATTCTTAATTAAATAGATATCTTAAAGTATGATCAATTGTAATGACTTAAAAGACAACAGGAAAGGGAAGAATCTTATGGATATCTTTTACTCATGTATGGATATACTGCAGACAGCATCGGCTGCATGGATAACCATACACGAATCTATGCACTTTAGACATTTAAAATCCCATTATAAATTAGTATCAAGATTTTAAAAGATTTTAAAAAGGGTTCATATTAAAGTAAGTAAAAACTATTTTACACTTTGATCTCTTAATAAATTGGCTTAATTAAAAAGAGCATATAAAAGGAATTATTTGCATGTTCTTACTAAGACTTTCGGTTACACTGAAAAAATTCGTCGGCAGAGACGCACACACCTATAGTAAACACGAACTACAGCCAATCAGAGGCGGTGTTGATGACGTAACTTCCAGCCAATCAGGTACGAAAACTTTCCCGCCAGAATCTCACTCGGTCGGAGCAAGGACCGTAGGAATCCTTTATGATGTGCGACTACGAAGAAGTTGTCTCAAAATGGTCCTCATATGAACCGAACTTTCTTCAGTAATAAAACCATCTTTTACTTTATATCTCATGAATAGTAAAGACTACATGTTAATTACAGGAGTTAATCAACGATGAATAAGAAAAAAAGCCAATTTATACTATTTACATCTCATTGGTAATCGAATTTATGAATGAAAGATGACGTCACTGCCTTACGTTTCTCAAAACAAAATCTATTAGTTTCTATGATAAAACTTAAATAATAAAAGTTTATTTATATACAGATAAATAAAAAAAAGTAAGTTGTTTTATAGAAAATTCATAGAAATACTGATTTAATGCCGAATTTATCAATATAAATTAAAATATAAGTATATGAGATCGCTACTCACGCGGTATGGCGATAATGCTGAATTGCCGTCGGCTCTAATTCAAAAGAAGGCAGTAACTGGCAACTTTAACTCAAACTTATCGTCCTTTACGTTCGATAAATAAGTAATTTCAACGATTTACATGACAACGTTTTGCATGAATATTCATTAATATGCATAGAAATATGCATATCAATGCATATTTCTATGCATTATGGAGATGATAAGAAACTGAGTTTTGATGCATATTCACTCTATATATATATATATATAAAAAAAAAAACTATTTAAAACTAACAAGAGGCAATTTTCACATTCCCGACTGTCTCCTCGGGTTTCCTCGACCTATGATTTGCTGTTGGGCCAGATTTGAAGATTCACTCAGTATCGAGCATCCTCCCCCCCCCCCCCCCCCCGGCTTTTTTATTCCTGTATTTTTTACCTTACAGCAGACGAATTTCTATAGGGATATAAGAGCGGAAATTTCACTAAAAATTAAATTATGGTGAATTGGAGAGCCAGGCGTATAGGCATCAACAGTTGCCAGCATATCTGAGATCTCACATAGTTCTTTACTTTTAACCCAGTCAGTATCTTCTTTCATAAAAGAAATATTTGCTGGAGATTGCTTTCACAACAGATGTAGGAGACTGATCACACCATTCTTGCTAAAAACTGGAAGTGAATTTACATAAAATCACGGCGTAAATCACCTACTTCACCTATGTCAAACAAGGCTAGAGGGGAAGGAAGCTCCCTGCGGTCATTCGACGAGATATGTTTCACCTTAAGTATCACTGACAATATTACGTGTTTTGGAAGCCCAGCTCGGTTTATCATGAACATTCAACTTGCAATATCCGTAGAGCTCATTCATTAACTACGTGTCACTGGGGTTCTCTGTTTATATATATTAAAAAACACACAAAAAGGCACAGGTTGAAGGGTGAATAACGTTGCACCTACTTGTTCCCAGATATGCAGTCTGTTCGGTGACAATATTCACGAGGTATCATCAATGAAATTCCGTGAATCCTTTCTTAAAAATGATTTGACAGTTTTTCCGTTTGCTTGCAAGCACTGTCGACTCAGGTTTTTTTTTTTTTTTTTTTTTTTTGTGACTGTGCAGCCATTGCGATACAGACTTTGTCTTCGATTTCACTTTCCGAGGAGCACAAAAATCTTTACCGGCTTTCTAAGTGACGAATTACTTTAGCGCTAACAATGATGTTTAGGGTGGCATGACAGACACACACACACACACACACACACACACACACACACACAGAGAGAGAGAGAGAAGAGAGAGACAGAGAGAGAGAGAGAGAGAGAGAACAGAGAGAGAGAGAGAGCAGTCGAAAATGCACGAGTTCAAGGAGGAATGACGTTTGCTTAACTACCACCCTTCCCGTAACGATGTTTACGGTTTATCACAAAATATCTCACGAATCCTTAATCAAAACCGTATTATTGACTACTCACCTCATTGTGTGCACTATCAGATTTCTGTATAAGTTTGTTTTGGCAGCCTACTGTTACAGAATTTAAGAATAATTGCACTATTATGGAGCAAAATGTTCAACGTCTTTCACGCGTTAGAATTACTCAAACACTAAATTTTGCCTTAGCATAGCATGACAGAGAGAGAGAGAGAGAGAGAGAGAGAGAGAGAGAGAGGTAGAGAGAGAGAGCCCTTGTGACAGCATCAACCAACGTTCCTGTAGATGAAAGCATCGAAATGTTCCTTGCACATGTTTACAGAGACCCCCTCCACCGACCCACTGATTATCCCCGAGCACGCCCTTCGCTCTCTGATGGAAATATGCACCAAGAAGGCCCCTTTCATTAACCTCCATGGCCATATGTACTTACAAATCGACGGTGTAGCGATGGGATCCCCCTCGAGGTCCTGCTTGCGAACTTTTAAATGGGCATAGTGGAGGAGCATGTCTTTAGGGGCATCAGGAAGCCTTATATATACGTAAGATATATAGATGACACCTTCATCCAAGCAGGAACGATAGAGGAGATATAGGAGATATGACAAGACTTCTATACCCACAGATGTCTATGTTTTACCATTGAACATAGCCGTGATGGCCGTCTTCCCTTCCTGGACGTCCTGGTTGAACAGAAGGAGGGCGCGTTATCCACAAGGGTCTACACGACGCCTACGAACCTGGGAATGTGTCTAAACGGCGGGAGTGAATGCCCTGAACGTTATAAGGACACCACCATCAGCGCCTATGTCAGGAGAGCTCTCTCCCATTCTTCAACATGGACAGACACACCCATAAGGAGATGGAACGTGCAGTCCAGGTCTTAGTAAACAACGGGCACACAAACCACAGCATCCAGAACGTCTTTAGGAAGGGTATGGAGAAATGGTACCCACAGGAACCCCGCCCAGACACCCAGCAGAAAATTAATTTTTTCTACAAGGGAACCTTCCATCGGCGATATAAAAAACACGAGCGAGCCCTATGGGAAATAATCAAGAACCACGTTTCCCCGACCGACAACAGCAAACAGATCAACTTGATCATATTCTATAAGAGTAAGAAGACATGCAGCCTTATTATATAGAATAATCCCGCACCGTCGCAGGATCCCTTGAAGAAGACGAACGTCATCTAAGATATACGTGCCCAATCCGAGGATGCCTCGGAACTCACATCAGGATGACGTCAATGCGCCTCTCCAAGAGGATCTCCTGTCACGCGCAGGAAGGAACGATATTCAATCATAAAAGGACTGCACATGATAAAAGAATCCACCGCTACGACATCGTCGGTAACTTCAAGGTTATCGACCAAGCACCCGATCTACGTCGTTTGCGAATCTTAGAAGCGTTGCACATCAGGAGGGAGAAGCCCAGTGTGAACGTCACACAGGAGACATTCCTCCTTCCCACCGCCGTCAGGAGAGCAGCAGACAACGCCCCATAACGACCATTGCACCAGAGGGATCCTGAGGATGATAGAAGCGTTAGCTCTCATCCTGAGGGCGTCCCTAGTAACCCTGAGGGTGATCGAAGCTCAGGCTCGCGCCCTGAGGACGACCTAGTAGCACGCCCTTCGAGGGGACCTCAAACACCCAGTCGAATAAGAGGACTGAGATTGACCAACCCCCCCCAAAAAAAAAAATTATAATAACAATAATAATAATAATAATAATAATAATAATAATGTAATTGCTGCCTCAGCTGCATTAATTTTATACAGGTTCTTCTCTATTTTTCTAATTATTGCTTTCTCATTGTTGCTTAAACTGGTGAGCAACGCACCGAAGGTTGACATATCTCAATTAGGTAGAATGATTGGATTTTATTGGTAAAAATTTCAATCATTCAACCTAATTGAGATATGTCAACCTTCGGTGCGTTGCTCACCAGTTTAAGCAAACAATGAGAAAGCATAATTAGAAAAATAGAGAAGAAACCGTATAAAATTAATGCAGCTGAGGCAGCAATTACTTTTAATAAAACATGTTTTAAAAGAGGTTTTTACTTCCAGCATACAATAATAATAATAATAATAATAATAATAATAATAATAATAATTTAACAATAATAAACACCACCGCACAACCACCCAAACAGAAACCAAAACAGCAACCGCCTTTGGAAAAGGCGCTGGAAAAGCAAATCATGGTGATGAGATCTGACTTGAGTAAACTGAAAAGAGATCGGCATAAAAAAATGGCTAAGCCAAGCAAGAAAACATGGGAGAAGAACCTCACGAGAAATACAAGTACACGAGAGGGGACTAAACAACACAGTAGAGGATGTTCAAAAACAGAGCTTAAGGCCAAAGCACAAAAGATCCAAACGATACATGTTTACAGGAATAAGGGATACCCAACAGAACAAACTATTCGGAACCAATCAGAAAAGACTATACAGCCAACTAAGAGGGGAAGACAACCACCAAGAAATTCCTGAAGCTGAACCAAGTAAGAGACTCTGGGAAAACATATGTGTAAGTGTTTACATAATAAAAATATGGAATGTTAGTCCATATATATAAAAGATTGCTTGCAGGAATGTGATCAGACTAGAGACGCTAAAGATGACGTATACAATAAGTATGTAGGCTAAGATAACATGCCGTCACCTGTAGTCATTCAATTGTTTATAAAACATTAGTCAGCTCCCCTGCTTGAGACAACTACCCCGACCTATAATTCAAACGGCTACGTGATCTGTAGCGTCGTCATTTTGATTGTGTGTTCGTATGAAACTGTCTCATTTGTTTGTATGTTCATATGTTCGAACTACTGTCTGTTCCTTCATAACTTGTAATAGAGATGGTAGACGGGCAGAACAGAGTTAGCTATCGTCATTAGAAGACCTGTATCTCTTTACCTAAGCTTTATCATGTAGAGAGAACAGAAGTAGCCATCATCATTGGCAGAAGCGATCAAGCTATCGTTATTAGAAGACTTGTACAATCATATCGGATCTTCAGATGTAAAAACTTCAGAAGAATATATCTATTTTTATACTCGTGTTTCTACAAGAACCTCCTCACCGAATCATCATCATGAGTTTTAACACATCGTCGGTAATAACCAAGAACATAATACCGACTTCGTAAGTGATCTACAAACCCCAAGACACTCCCCCACGAATATGAAGTGCAATACCAACCGACTTAGCGTATGATTATCGCAAGTCTAACATTACCCATCATAGGGTCGCCTTTAATCATACAAGGCACAAGCCCTAATATTGGTGGCCAGCGTACCAGAAGAACTCTACAACGTCCTCGAAGAAAAACCAGAATAATAAATCATGTATCATAAGAAGTCAACGACGACGGAAGCAGCAGATTCTTCAAGCAACCTAGTCTCATCGTTAGTGAGCGACTTCAGAAAAAACAATAAGAACTCTTCAACGACGACGAAAGCAAGAGATTCTTTAAAAGCAACTATTAGTATCATCGTGAGTGAATAACTTCAAGAAACAAAACGACGTGTCTTTTTCCTACGGCAACGCAAGCTTCGTCTCTCATTAGAATCATTCAAGAAAAACATCGTTAGTGAGCGTTTTCCGGCACTTTCAAGAAACAAACCGAACGCGTCTGCAGCATCGGATCTTTCAAGGGCTCGAATCATCGAAAACAACGCGCACGGGGGAAAACTGAAGCCAAACATGTCATCGCTAAATAGAGAAGGAGGACCAAGGCCGTGTGTCGTTTATCGGAACACCGTGACTTCCACAAAAGCAATGCTAAGTACAATTTTTTTATTCATTTGGAGTAACTTTGAGTGTTCCTTTACAGTCGAATTTCGTTATTCCTGTGGCTGAAGTTACGAGACATCTTAATCTTTACTTTTTTTACAGAAATTATCTACATAATTGAGATTTCGCTACTGCGAGTTTTTATCTTTGAGTGTCTGTTTCCAGAAGTTTCTACTGAAATATCATAATCATATACTATGTTAATTTTATCATTTTGGGTGATTATTAATCCCTTACGTAACAAATCATATTAAAAACAATGAATATGCGTTTACGCAGTGGACGTCTGTATTATACAGATGCATGGATAGGGTCGTTAAGCACCGTAGTGATTAGAAAAAAACACCAAAAAACAAGTGGAAACACCCGTACAAATCTTATATAAATTAGAGGTAACACTATTTCGGGTCATGACAATAAATGCTCTTTTGCAAGTCCCGATCGCAGTTTTTAGCCTTGAGTTTTTTGAGTTATATAAAATATCGAAACCTCAATGACTCAACTTAACTTTAAAAACAAATATGCTGGATTGCAAGGAATAACATGTCTGTAAAAAACTTTCATCAGGCTAATGCGCTGACCAGGATCCCTCACTATTTCAAATTTTAGCAAAGAATGAAGTACAAACAGTTTTAATATTGAAATGCAGTAGTGATAACTGTCCTTATTAGTAATCGCTCAGTTTTCCTAATAGTCGTCATTCATTGCTTTATACGTAAACAGCAAACATAATGCTAAAAACACACAATACGTGCCGATGGTAATAAAGAGAAGGATCCTAATATTAAAAAACAAAAAGAAAATAGAAACAGTAGCCCGTTCAGATCAAAACAAGCAAACTCGGTGACGTGTCACCTAGTCAAGCGGTCAAGGTCAGTCAAAACTGCCGAAGTTTTCAAGCAAAGCAAATTCCACACAATAAGCGACTCTAGCAGAGTGGGAAAAGCGATGTTGGTTCATACATGCCAATATCTTTTTTGAATTAAAAGGGATTTTTCCTTTATGAAACACACGACCGTATAAAGTAATCAGAGCAGGTAATCGTTTTTTTTTTTTAATACGTAAGTTATTATGAAGGTAGTGGTGGATAAAGCCCGACTGTACGCGCCATGAAAAATTAGAATATCTTGTTTATTCCTTTAGTACACGTAATATCCTGTATTTACGGACTCACCGTCGTTGTTCGAACTTCCCAATGAGAAGTCCGGATAAGCGAGCGTTTTACAGATACCCTCTATAGTTATAAAAAACATTGATCTGTATCTAGTGTAATTGTAAGTTTCATCTAGGGTATACAAAATATATCTTACAATCCTGCAAAAATAAGGCGTGTTTATCAAATGAAATCCTACCAAACCTTCAAACATATGAAATCCGTTTGAACAAAAAGAGACAGTTAATCAAATAATAACTTATATAGAGGAACTATACATTTGTCTCAAAATAAATCGTAACATTGTTCAAATGACCCAACAGATTCTCCCACAACCGCAGTCGTAGTTTGCACGCAAAATCTCGCAAAAAAAATGCACCCTCGAAGTCTAGTGCGTGTAAAAGACTTTGCTGGGAAATGAAAATTTTTAATCCTTCCCGACACTCTGAAAATATAACGATTTCCCGCGAACAAAGCCCTTAAAAGTATACATACGTGGATACGGAAGTTATAAAATATCGCATTTTTTATTGTTGCTAATTTTTAATCCCGCCCAACCAGTCGTAGATGAATCTCTCTGAGAATCTATCTAAGTAATATCCGTAAAGTCATTTCAAGCAGAGGTGATTCAGCAGAAATTTTTTTATCTTTTATCTGAATACCAGGAAGTTTTCTCCACTAGCGAGTGATCTCTGTGGAAAAAAAAAAACGGATGTAATTTAACACAAAATACGGTCTAAGGACAAACATAAAGCTATATACGTACCTTCGTATAGACTCTCACTGCAATTTCAAAATAGAGGTAAATGACGCAGTTGAAAAAAATGTTAGTAATAGGAGCCATTAGGAAATCAAATAAGCCCATATAATTTTTGCCCTCAAACGTCATGCCCATAAAAAATCGGACTTGGCTATCTGCGTAGATTCTGTCGCTTAACAAAGGAAACGGACTCCCGATAGTTTCCCAGTGGGCATGTAGCGACGACATCTTATCTCGTTAGGTTAGAAATAAATTTTTTTCACCAACTTGCACTTACTTAAATGCTTTTTACCAGATACCATTACCTAAGTGATTGTACCCTCCAATACACCGTTTTCAGCACACTCAGGGGACATTATCAATTTTTACGTATGCCTCCGGCTTACGTTGCACCCCCAATTACAATATAGTGTTTGGAGATTTTTAGGGGATACCCTACATGCCTATATGGATGATCTTGTAATCTTTTCTAATACCTTAGAAGTACATTCACATAAACTAGAGCTAGTGCTACAGAGACAAAGACAAATAATCTCAGAGTAAAATATCTAAATGTGAGTTTTTAAAAACTGAACATGTTTATCTAGGTTTTATGTGTCTGGTCAAGGTCTTAAAGTAGTCCATGGTAAGGTGTCGGCTATTCATAACTTTCCGGTACCTATTAACGTAAAAGGGGGATACAGGACTTTTGGCGCTGTAGTGGGTATTACAATCGTATGTAAATATGTAACTCTTCAATCATGACAGCTCCTTTAAACCAAGACTTACGCAAGAAGAGCGTAGATTTATTATGGTCTAAAAAGCATCAACAGGCGTTCGATATCTTAAAAGCGGAATAATGCAGCTCACCTAGCTTAAAAAAATCCCTGATTTAAATAAGGAATTTTTTTTTTTTTTTTTAATTGATTGCAACAGACGCCTCAGACCAAGGGGTAAGAGGGATACTACTTCAGCAATATGATAAACAGTTCTTTCCTATAGCTTTTTATTCACGTAAACTAAAGCCCTCTGAAAGTAAATATGCAGTAATAGGCAAGGAAGGGCTAGGTATCTTTAACTAACTAGTACATTTTAAGTTCATAATCTATGGCTATCCTGATAAAGTCCTTACTGAACATGAGTCCTTTACCGAGTTGTTCAAAGGCTTTAATCACAGTCCAGAAGGAACTCGGTGACAAATGATCATTCAGGTCTTTGGAGCCAAGATAAGATATCTACCTGGGAAAAGCCAAAACTATCATAGCTTGACGCATTATCCCGCAATCCCGCACCATACTGCAAAGAACCATTAATTAGACTAAAAAATATAGAAACATCCATGCCTATTGTTAAAACCGTATCTAAACAAGAAAATTCCTTAACCCAAGAGATCGCGAGCATTGAATATCTGGGTTGGAGCGCAGAACTGTTACAAACTGAACAAAGCAAGAGTCAACAGACATAACCACAACAATAAACACTTCGAACGGAAACAGAGTCAGCAGCAATAAGCAAACAATAAACACTTCGGACGGAAACAGGGTCAGCGGCTAAGCAAAAAACAATAAACACTTCGAGCAGAAACCCTAAAGCAAAAGTATATTTAAAGTATGTGTATCAGAATAATGTAATCAAATGTAATATTATATGTAGGTCTGTGACGAGGAAAACACGAAGAACACAGCAGATGACTAACGACCAGGTAGTAGTAATAATCTCTTTCATACCAATCGTCATAAACTGGTTGCATTCCGTCATCCAGGGTTCCCTACTATGTCACAGAAAGCCAAATCACTGTTTTACTGGCCTACAATGCTTACAGATATAAAAAGCACATAACTGATTGTAACACGTGTCATGAAAATAAGGGACACACTAAGACACCTGTCAGTTAAGGGCCTATCCTGTGCCAAATCAATCCTTGAAAGAATATACGTAGAATTATTAACAGAATTACGAGTCTGACAGAGGGAATAAACACTTCTTAGTGTCAATAGTTCCTTGACACGTTATATAGAATGAATAGCACTAAAAACAAACACCGCAATTGAGTGCGTTAGGAATATTTATGAGTGCTAAATCAGTAAATATGGAATTCAACACATGATAATCTGACTCGGGTGGTGTAAATCAATAATAATCTCCTACGTTGTGTGAATTCCTTTCCATTAAGAAAACCAATAATATATTTTATCACCCAGAGTCAATCGGTTTGGTAGAATAACGGATAATTAAATAGGAAGTGTCAATGTCTTACGAGTTACAACTCGTGATATTGGATCCGAACTGGATTATAGCGGTTCTCGCGGTTTTAAATACCTTTACATTTATATCTTGTATCTATAGAATTGATGCCGCAAGTAGCCTTATACGGTACGCCGCTCTAGAACACTTTTCCACATATTCAAGCCAACCATTAATTTATCAAATATATATATAAAAAAATATTAAAAAATAATATAAAAAAATAAAATAAATATGGATACAAGTGGAGTCGATATAATACACTCCGTAAGAAGTCGGAAGGGTTACAAATTATAATAAAAAGGAATCACGATAAAATCAATAAGCAAAACGTAACCATAGATTAATTAAATATCCAAATATATATGCGTATATATTTAGTAATGGACAAATAAGCTAAAAGTTCAAATACATATCCAAAACCTACTGACATATTGTCTGTCCCGGCGATTTATATTCGTAGTCAATAAAAAAAAAAAAAAATAATAATAATAAATAAATAAATAAATAAATAAAATAAAATAAAAGAGATTTTAAAGTCAGGAAGTCTAGAAGTGAAAATGTTATCTATGGAATAATCCTATATGAATCTTATACAGGGCTAATAATATATATAGAATTTGTATGGAAACCTTTTTCATTAGTTTGAATAAGGAATATTTAATTTAACATAATTACAATTATGCAGATTTCCAACATGAAACTTAATATATTGTCCAATTTGGTACTGTTTTTTTTTCAGACATTCTTCTCATGTGGGTCGAGTATTAAAAAACAAAAAAAAATTTTATCCTAAAGTCGTATTTATTACAGCAAGTAACGTAACTCTTAGCTGGCTGAGAGCAATCTCCTGCCAAGTGACGACGTCATCATTGCCGTATCAGCATTTGTTCCTTTAAACCTCAATAATCTGCTTACACAGGCTTCATCTGTGTGTCGTCTCTGCTTGCGAAGCAGATTGACTGGAGAAAGGAATGCTTAGCCCGAACTTCTCATGGGCAAGGCAGACATGTCTATCCGTATGCGCAATGCAACTTTAGCTAAGGAGTTGCAATCATTTTAAAATTAATAACAAAATAAGCAAATAGAATTTCTATAACAACAAAATGAATTAATTTTTCTGAACCTCATAGACATTTAGAAGTATCAAGATTATATTATGAAATATTTACTTGAACATTAGCCTATTACAATTCAAGTAAAACATTCATGGGAAAATGTCACATTTTCTTGAAAAACCCAAAGTTTATTTAGAAATTAGTTACATAGTGGGTTTTTTCGTTACCTATTATTAAAGTTTTTAAAATTAACCCCAGAGGATGCGCGCGAGAAAATTGAATATGAAACTTTTGTTAGGGGCACATAGGATCAGATTTTATCACAACTTAATTTCAGTTAGCATAGAGAAATACAGAATCATGATTAATCTTCTCTTTGACTCTTATGTTGCCTGGCAATCTTACAAATAGCTCCGTTTTCCACTTCTTTGTCTAGTAATTTACTACCAGTAATATCGAATTTTCTTTGAGATTCGTAATGATATCTATTTATTTTTTATAATTATGGATATTTTTACAGTCATCATAGACCTGGATAGGTTCACTCATTGTTAATGCCATGGATAAAAAAGTTTGTACAGCTCTCTTTTGAATTCCAAAATATCAGCGAATTCATGTGGGTTAAGTCTGGTCTAAATGGCTCTCTCCCCTCCCCTGTATTTGGATGTTGTCTGAATTTACTTTGCCCTTGTGACAAGTATAATTTCACTTGCAGGCTGATTAATGGAACCTGGTTACAGTATCCTGCAGTACGAGAGTTTCACATCGCAACTTCAAAAAATCGTTCGTCGCAGCGGACGACTACAGTCAAGTAACAACCGCCTACAATGTGAAAGGAATTTCATGGACTTCTTCGACCGACACCGTATCTCGTCGTTAATCTCGTTTTAATGCGGAATGCTCCGGCGGCTGTCGGAATCGACTACGAAAGGGACATACTTCCGACAATTACGACCCGAAGGATATTCAACTCTACTTTGCTGGCGAAGGACTCGTGCTGGGATGATCTATTCATCGCGAACGTAATCGTGTAGCTTAGGATGCAGAGAATAAGTATGAGCGCAATATAGAATGTTGGACCCGCCCAGGCAAATTTTCCCCTTGTTTTAACCTGTGAAATAGGCCGTTTCATTTGGCTATAGGTGGTTGTCTGGAACTGTGTAATGGACGAAAAGTTGTTCGAACGCTAGTTAAATGTGAAGTAGTATAACCTCGGTCATGTATCCTATATATAAAAAATAAAGTAATCAAAAATTGTAATCCTATATATAAATGGAATCGAAATAAATAACAGAATTTCGAAATTATTTGCGGGTGTACGCACTAAAGAATCTAATATAAATAAATGATCATAAATAAACAGAATCGAAATATATCTTGCGTGTTACGCAATAGGAATCTATTTTAAAAGTGCACATATATTAATCATATTATATGAATCCATATACATATGTATAAACAAATCAGGTAGCCTATAATCAATCTGTTACCTTTCATCTTACCAATATCTGCAGTTATATATGAGTTAGTATATGGATTAATGAATCAGATATATAACATTTAGCATAAAAATCAACGAATCAATCAGCATAAACATTAATAACTTTATCATTCATATGAACTTTTTTATCAGTTAAAATATGATTTTTATCATGTTAATCTCATTCTATGCAATTGTCAGAGTACATTAGTATTTTCTGTAGCTATGTATTAATGAGATGAAGTGAAAAAACTGTATCATTATATATCACGTGATCACTATTATTACCAATATCATTGTTTTATATTGATGACTTGAATCAATTCATGTACACCATGAATTTTTGTTTTTATTTACTTATATATTTCACATAGTGTCTGTATCACACTCCTATAAGGTCAAGTGCAGGTCAGGTTTTGAGTAATATTCAGTAGTTGGTTTTTTGGTAGCTGACCGAGCTAATGTTAAGTGTTTACATAATAAAAAATATGGAATGTTAGTCCATATGATATAAAAAGATTTGCTTGCAGGAATGTGATCAGACATAGATACTCTAAAGATGACGTATACAATAAGTATGTAGGCTAAGATAACATGCCGTCACCTGTAGTCATTCAATTGTTTATAAACATTAGTCCAAGCTCCCTGCTTGAGACAACTACCCCGACCTATAATTCAAACGGCCTACGTGATCTGTAGCGTGTCTCATTTTGATTGTGTGTTCGTATGAAACTGTCTCATTTGATTGTATGTTCATATGTTCGAACTACTGTCTGTTCCTTCATAACTTGTAATAGAGATGGTAGACGGGCAGAACAGAGTTAGCTATCGTCATTAGAAGACCTGTATCTCTTTACCTAAGCTTTATCATGTAGAGAGAACAGAAGTAGCCATCATCATTGGCAGAAGCGATCAAGCTATCGTTATTAGAAGACTTGTACAATCATATCTGATCTTCAGCATGTAAAACTTCAGAAGAATATATCTATTTTTATACTTCGTGTTTTCTACAAGAACCTCCTCACCGAATCATCATCATGAGTTTAACACATCGTCGTAATAACCAAGAACATAATACCGACTTCGTAAGTGATCTACAAACCCCAAGACACTCCCACGAATATGGAAGTGCAATACCAACCGACTTAGCGTATGATTATCGCAAGTCTAACATTACCTCATAGGGCGCCTTATCATACAAGGCACAAGCCCTAATATATGGAGCAATCCGATATCACACAACAAACATGCAACATGGCTCCAGGAAGTCAAGGCCGAAGAAACAGGGAGAATAAAACAAAGATTCACTGACATCACGACAGACACAATCAGACACCAACTAAAGAAAATGCCCAACTGGAAAGCCCCAGGTCCCGATGAAGTCCATGGATACTGGCTCAAAAACTTCAAGGCCCTACAACCAAGAATAGCAGAACAACTCCAGCATTGTATCACAAATCACACTTAGTCCAGAAAGACAAGAGTAAGTGAAATACACCTAGTAACTACAGGCCTATCACCTGCCTACCAATAATGTGGAAGTTACTAACAGGTATCATCACCGAAAGGCTATACAACTACCTAGAGGATACAAACACCATCCCCCACCAACAGAAAGGCTGCAGAAGGAAGTGTAGGGGCACAAAAGACCAGCTCCTGATAGACAAAATGGTAATGAAGAACAGTAGGAGAAGGAAAACCAACCTAAGCATGGGATGGATAGACTATAAGAAAGCCTTCGACATGATACCACAAACATGGCTAATAGAATGCCTGAAAATATATGGGGCAGATGAAAACACCATCAGCTTCCTCAAAAATACAATGCGCAACTGGAATACAATACTTACTAGCTCTGGAATAAGACTAGCAGAGGTTAAATATCAGGAGAGGGATCTTCCAGGGCGACTCACTGTCCCCTCTACTCTTCGTAGTAGCCATGATTCCCATGACAAAAGTACTGCAGAAGATGGATGCCGGGTACCAACTCAAGAAAAGAGGCAACAGAATTAACCATCTGATGTTCATGGTCGACATCAAGCTGTATGGTAAGAGCATCAAGGAAATAGATACCCTAATCCAGAATGTAAGGATTGTATCTGGGGACATCAGGATGGAGTTTGGAATAGAAAAATGCGCCTTAGTCAACATACAAAAGGGCAAAGTAACAAGGACTGAAGGGATAAAGCTTCCAGATGGGACCAACATCAAACACATAGATTAGACGGGATACAAATACCTGGGAATAATGGAAGGAGGGGATATAAAACACCAAGAGATGAAGGACACGATCAGGAAAGAATATATGCAGAGACTCAAGGCGATACTCAAGTCAAAACTCAATGCCGGAAATATGATAAAAGCCATAAACACATTGGCAGTGCCAGTAATCAGATACAGCGCAGGAATAGTGGAATGGACGAAGGCGGAACTCTGCAACATAGACCAGAAAACTAGGAAACAAATGACAATACACAAAGCACTACACCCAAGAACAAATACGGACAGACTATACATAACACAAAAAGAAGGAGGGAGAGGACTACTAAGTATAGAGGACTGCGTCAACATCGAGAACAGAGCACTGGGGAAATATCTGAAAACCAGTGAAGACGAGTGGCTAAAGAGTGCATGGGAAGAAGGACTGATAAAAGTAGACGAAGACCCAGAAATATACAGAGACAGGACAATGACAAACAGAACAGAGGAATGGCACAACAAACCAATGCACGGACAATACATGAGACAGACTAAAGAACTGTCCAGCGATGACACATGGCAATGGTTACAGAGGGGAGAGCTCAAGAAGGAAACTAAAGGAATGATAACAGCTGCACAAGATCAGGCCCTAAGAACCAGATATATCCAAAGAACGATAGATGGAAATAACATCTCTCCCATATGTAGGAAGTGCAATACGAAAAATGAAACCATAAACCACATAGCAAGCGAATGTCCGACACTTGCACAGAACCAGTACAAAAAGAGGCATGATTCAGTGGCAAAAGCCCTCCACTGGAGCCTGTGCAAGAAACATCAGCTACCTTGCAGTAATAAGTGGTACGAGCACCAACCTGAAGGAGTGATAGAAAACGATCAGGCAAAGATCCTCTGGGACTATGGTATCAGAACAGATAGGGTGATACGTGCAAACAGACCAGACGTGACGTTGATTGACAAAATCAAGAAGAAAGTATCACTCATTAATGCTGCAATACCATGGGACACCAGAGTTGAAGAGAAAGAAAGGGAAAAAATGGATAAGTATCAAGATCTGAAAATAGAAATAAGAAGGATATGGGATATGCCAGTGGAAATTGTACCCATAATCATAGGAACACTAGGCACGATCCCAAGATCCCTGAAAAAGAATCTGGAAAAAATAGAGGCTGAAGTAGCTCCAGGACCCATGCAAAAGCGTGTGATCCTAATAACGGCGCACATAGTAAGAAGAGTGATGGACTCCTAAAGAGGCAGGATGCAACCCGGAACACCACACTGTAAATGCCACCCAGTCGAATTGGAGGACTGTGATAAAGCAAAAAAAAAAAATAATAATAATAATAATAATAATAATAAATTTGAAAAGAAAAATAAAAAAAATAAAAAAGAAGTAATTTAGATAAAAATAAAAATAATAAAATTAAAAATTAAAATAAATCGAATAATAATAATAATAATAATAATAATAATAATAATAATAATAATAATAATAATAATAATAATAATAATAATAATAATAATGTAGAAGTTTCTAACAGGTATCATCAGTGAAAGGCGGTACAACAACCTGAGGATACAAACACCATCCCCCGCCAACAGAAAGGCTGCAGGAGGAAGTGTAGGGGCACAAATGATCAGCTCCTGATAGAGAAAATGGTAATGAAGAATAGAAAGAGAAGGAAAACCAACCTAAGCATGGCATTGATCGACTACAAGAAAGCCTTCGACATTATACCAACACACATGGGTAATAGAATCCTTGAACATAGTAAATAGGGCATAGGAAAGCACCACCAGCTTCATCAAAAATACAATGGGCAACTGGAATACAGTATTTACAAGCTCTGGGATAAGACTAGGAGAGGTTAACATCATGAGAGGGATCTTCCAGGCCGAGTCACTGTCCCCACTACTTTTCGAAGCAGCCATGATTCACATGACAAAAGTACTACAGAAGATGGACCCAAGCACGACTTCAGCGAGAGTTCCTAAGACTTGTGCAAAGTGCATGGGCACACTGCTTCCTGGTCGAGATGCCCCAAGAAAGCAGCAGCGGTTACTGCCCTTGCAATGACAAGGACGGGCAATCCTTCAGTTTTAGTAGACCCAACAGCGCAGGGTCCTATATATGCTGCACCTCCCGGAGGTCGCTATCCTGCCCACCAGGTCCGAGCTGTCGATGACACTAGTGCGTAGATATCGATCATTCGTGAGGTTGAGATTCCTTACGGAGCTCAGGTTGACAGGCACCAATTCGTCACAAAGGAAAGCCTCAACCACGTTAAGATGCTCTTGCCTACTGTCTGGTCGAGAGTCATCCGACCTCACCGCTCTAAGGTATGTACTATGGAGATTATACCGTCATGTAGGAAAAAATTTTAAGCCTCCTCCTACCAAGGTATCTACAGAGAACGGTAGCGTCATCCCCACTCAATATCCCAGAAGCCTCTTTGTGTACTTTGCTCAACATCTGTACGAGAAGTCTCCTGATGTTTGGTGCGGGCGTGGTTCTTTGTAGCCCCCTACTGGGCGTGGCAGGAGAGTCTCTTACACATGCTGGTCATACAAAAGGTGGGAATAAGTAAGGTGGTTGCATCTGGAGCGAAGGAAATGGGCTTGTCGTCATCTCTTGCCAGCCTAGGCCACGCCCCCTTTACACTTGGGCGGCTGTGCGATGAAAGCAGGCTTATAGTAATTGTAATTTAATTGAAATGTTATTCATTACGTATTCTTAAGGTAACTGTAATTGTAATTCTTTAAAGAAATCTCTGCTTAATATTAATTTTAGTTATAATGGCAATTTGCTAAACGTATCATGACGTCTCACTACAGATATGACGTCACATACCGAAGTATTTATTGGAAGTTAATAAAATTTTAAACATTTCCTTATGTTTTCCTGATTTATGTGGCACCAGACACCATAATTTAGCTATGTTAAAATGTCAATATAGCTAAAAAGACAGCCTTCCCTCATTGACAACTGAAATATGACGAGCAGAGAACAAATGGTGAGGAGCTTAGTGATAGAAAACGATCAAGCAAATATCCTCGGGGACTGTGGTATCAATAAACAAAAGATATGTGCCAATAGACCAGACGTGACGTTGATTGACCACATTAAGTATCACTCATTGATGTCGCAATACCATGTAACACCAGAGTAGAAGGGAAACGATTGAGAAGTATCAGGGAGAGAGAGAGAGAGAGAGAGAGAGAGAGAGAGAGAGAGAGACCTTACATCTTGTTCGGGTTGCCCCAGGTCCCTCAGTGTGAGGCAGAGAGACAGAGAGACAGAGAGAGAGATAGAGAGAGAATGACATCGAGGACAATATCATAATATATCTGTAAAGATTGTAATGTAAATATATACACTGATGTTCACCCTGTATGTGAAAATGATTTCCATAGGTGTTTTACTAGCCTGTTTAAGTAGGGCAAGGATTAGTCGGACCCCAGACTTCGAATAAAAATGTAACTGTGAAACACTACGGGTTATAAAACGAAGGTTTAACTACCTCTCGCATCTTTGAATAAAATTAATATTCACTTTCATAATTATCTATTTTAGACATGCCAACGTTCGGTGCGTTTCTCAGCCGTTTAAGCAACAATGAGGAAAACATAATTATGAACATAGCCCTACATAATATTACTGCAGATGAGGCAGTAATTACTTTTAATTTAACATATTTAAAAGATGGTTAACTTCAGGAATAAAGGTAAAAATAATGAAATAACATCAATGTAAATTAAAATTAAAAGATACAAATAAAAATAATAGAAATGTAGTATGAATAAAATAACAGTAATAAAAATAAACCTGAAGTTGATAGTTATAAAAGTAAAAATAATAAAAATAATAATAAAGATGATAATAAAAATTAAAAATATATTAATAAACATACAACCAGTAAAATGATAATAATGAAATTTAACAATATAAAGAATAACTGTAAAAATAAAAACAATTATAAATTACAAAAATAATAAAAAGTAATAAAATATAATAATAATAAAATTTCAAAATATAAATAATAAATGTGAAAATAAACATGAAAAAATAAGAATAACAAAGTAATATTATTATTAATAATAATAATAATACAAAAATTGTAATAAAAATAAAGTAAGAATAAATAAAAATAAATAGATAAAAATGAATGAAAATAAGTAAATATATACAAATAAATAAAGAAATTAAATGAATAAATAAATAACTAATAAAATAAATGAAAATTAAAAGATAAATAAATATAAAAAAATAAAAATAAATTAATAAAATAAATATAATATAAATAAAATTTTATAAAAATAAATAAAAAATAAATAAATAAATAAATAAAAGTATATGAGAAATTAATAAAATAATTAAATTAATAAATAAAAAAATAAATAAAGAAAGAAAAATAAACAAATGACTAAATAAATATAAATAAATACATAAAAGAAATAAATAAAAAATAAGTAAATAAAAAAATAAATATATAAATAAATAAAAAATAAATAAAATAAATAAAAATAAATAAATAAATAAATAAATAAAATTAATAAATAAATAAAAATATATAAACGTAAATAATAAATAAAAATAGATAAGCAAATAAAAAAATAAAAATAAAAATAAATCAATAAATAGTAAATATATATATATATATATATATATATATATATATATATATATAAATAAACAAAAATAAATAAATGAAAACAAATATATGAATAAAAATAAATAACTAGAATAAATAAATAAATAAAAATAATATATATATTAAAAATAAATAAATCAATCAATCAATCAATCAAATTAGATAAATGATTAAATAAATAAAAATGCATAAATTATTAAAAATAAATAAATGAATACAGATAAATAAATAAATAAGTAAAAGTAAATAAAAATGACTAAATAAAAATTAAATAAAAAAATAAATATAAATAAATAAATAAAGTTAATAAATAAGCATACACGAATAAAAAAAGATAAATAAATAAAAATTAAAATAAATAAAAAATAAAAAATAAAAAATAAATAAAAATAAATACATAAATAAATAAATAAAATAAATTAAAATAATATAAATATATATAAATAAAATTAAATAATTAGAAATAATAAATAAAAAATTACGAATAAAAATAAATAAATATATAAATAAATTATTAAAAATTATTAGTAGATAAATAAAAATTAAATAATTAACTGATAAATAAATAAAAATACATAAATAAATAAATAAAATTAAAGAAATAAAAATAATTGAATACAGTAAAATAAATAAATTAATAAAAATGAATAATAAATAAATATATAAGAATAAATAATAAATAGACATAAATAAATAAATAAATCGGTGAAATAAATAAAATCAAAAAATAAATTAAAATAAATATAAAAATAAAGTAAATAAATATATAAATGTAAATAATAAAATTCAGTAAATAAAAATAAATAAGAATACATAAAAATAAATAAATAAATAAAAAACGAATAAATAGATAATTAATAACAAAATAAATAAATAAATAAAAATAAAAAATAAAAATAAAAAAATAAATAAATAAATGAAAAAAAAATTTAATAAATAAATAAAATAAAAAATAAAAAAATAGATCAATGAATAAAAGTAAATAAATAAATTTAAAAAATAAATGAAAATAAATAAAAGTAAATAAAATTAAAAATAAACAAATAAATAAATAAAGAATAAATAAATATAAATAAAAATAAAGCCAAAAAATGAAAAGAAATAGAAAAATAAATAAATTAATAAATAAATAAATAAATAAAAAGAAATAAATAGAAAATATAAATAACGGTGTATGTACTATGTATGTAAGTATGTATTTGTGTGTGTGAGAGAGACTTCTGAACGCCAGACCGAAGCATTCCCTGGAGCCAATCGCATAGCACCGAAGGGGACATTCTGGATCAATGGACCCGGAGAAGTCTTCGGGAGCCGATGAGGTGTTCAGAGAACGGAGAAGTCTTCAGAGATCTGAAAAATTTTCAGAGACCGGAGAAGTCTTCAGAAGCCGATGAGGTGTTCAGAGAACGAAGTCTTCAGAGACTAGAGAAGTCTTCAGCTCGTGGCTTTTTCGAAAACTACACTTCTGGCAAACCTCCAGTAATGCATATCAGCAAACATGTTTACCTCAGCTGTGAATTGTGTTAGCAACTTTGTGATGGTTTTACCTATTGTATTGGCATTAGTCCTCCTTTGTTGGTCTGTTGGCGGTTTCCTTCTGGGAAACCCATTTGCTGGACTTTTCGGAGGACTAATGGTCTCTTTGATGTCCCAGCTCCCTGCAAAGGGAACTGTGGATTTATCTTTTATATGGCAGAAAGTCCTTCCCTCTTGGTCTATTGGCGGTTTCCTTCAGGGGAACCGTTTTGCTGGACTGTTGGGAGGACTTACCAGCTTTTTGATGGCCCAGGTTCCTCCAGAGGAACCTGAGGATTTATTGATTATATCGCAGAAAGTCCTTCCCTCTTGGTCTATTGGCGGTTTCCTTCGGGAGAACTGTTTTGCTGGACTGTTGGGAGGACTTTGTGGACTCTTACTCCTGAAAATCCAGGACGAAAAATTGGCCCGCAAGACAGAAGCTGACGAAAACCTCCGGGTTCGATGTGAGCTGAACGACTTGCAGGATACTCTTAAAATTTTGAAAAAGGAACTGGAAGTGACCTACGAGAAGAACCGTGAACACCTGCGGGAAAAGGCCGAGCATGAAATGAAAGAGGGTGCTCTCATGCAGAGGATCCACGATCTGGAAAAGTCTTTGGCTACTGAGAAACTTTCGCACGCTGAACAATTGATTGCTGTTGTCGAGGAGGCCGAGATGAACATCAGGAAGGTTGAAGAAACGGCTGAAGTTCTGGCGAAAGAAAATAGACTTCTGAAGAATACAAATCAGAAGAACCAGGTTTTGATGGCAAAGCAACGACTGGAACTAGATCATTTGAACGGCCTCGTCATAGCAAGAGATTTAGAGTCTGTGAATAACAGACAGTGCATTGAAGAGCTGCAGAAAAGAGTGACAACTCTCGAAAGCAAATGCACCTCAATCCAGGAACACCAGAATGAAGGTGAGGTTGAAAAAGTCATAACTGCAGAGGAAAACGATGGAAAGACAAGGAAAGTAGAAGACGAGGAATTTTGCCTGAGCGAGGAGGAGCCGATGGAAACCAGGAAGAAAGAGGAAGAACAGGAGAAGAATGGAAGCCATTTTTTAAGAATAGTAGAAACAGAAGTCAACGAATTGCGAGACCTAATAAACATTGCGGAATCTGACATGGCAACCTTTAGGCCGCAAATGAGTGAGGAGGTGCAAGGAAAGGTCCTCGCAGCAACAGGAAAGGCGCGCCTCCTCATCTCGCAGAAGATAGAGCAGTTCAGAGGCCTCTGCCAACAAAATATCGATGGTCCTAAAGGAGATGAGCCTGCTATAATAGCTGCAGATCTGGCTGGCTTTTGGGACATGGTGTCCATTCAAGTGGGTAATGTACACCAACTTTTCGAAGAAATACGTGATCTTAAAAGTCATGGATGGAAACATGAGCTAAATACACAAGCAACTACCAATGTCCCTAAAGGCCCTACGACGAGGAAACCAGTTCAAATTAAGAAAGGGCCTACTAAACCTTGTGCTGAGAAAACGAAAGCGCGAGATGAGGCCCGTAAGAAACTACTGGAGGAGAGACGCAGGGCTATGAAGGAGGCTATGAAGACTAAGCAGGCTCAACCTGACCATGTAAATGGCGATGTAGATGGTGTGGAAATTCTTGTGGCAGAAGGCAAAATGGACCATTTGCAGGACATGCAGTTAATGGCCAAAGATTAAAAAAAAGAGGCAAATCTTGATTGCCTTTTGCCTTCCACAGCAGGAGGGGTGGGTGAGCTGTGACACCCCACCCCACAAAAAAAAAGGCCAGCCAAAACAGCCCACCCAAAAGGGCCCACCCAAAAAAGGCCAACAACAGGAATGAGTCATACACTGGCTCGGTGACCATGGGGCTGAGCCATTACAGTCTAGTTACCTAGACGGTAATAGCTGAGCGCACATCTTCAGCACCATGAGAGGGACCCCCCATGATTCCCCCCACCTTCGCCCCCCCATCCATCCCCCCCCCCCCCCCCCCCCCCCCCCCCCCCCCCCAGAAGGTGTTCATGGTAGTTCCTCTTATGTTGCTTTGGGTGTTTGCGTTCACCCCCACAGTCACCAGGCCATTTTGTGACCCATTCTTGTTTAAGCCTTTTGTCTCTAGTCTGATCAGAGGTCCTCACCAACAGAGCTTCACTGGTTATATAAACTTGATTCATTTCCTGCTGTGGATGAAACAACATTCTAACCTAGCCACTGTGAGTTGGGACTGGCTTGCCAGCCCAACTCTCAGTGCCGGTCCCAAGCCCGGATAAATAGGGAGGGTTGGACTCGTCCGTAAAATACCTGCCGAGAGAGAGAGAGAGAGAGAGAGAGAGAGAGAGAGAGAGAGAGATTTGCAATGTTTAACCTGTAGGAATCTCCCCTTAAAATCATGGGATACGTTTTATATAAACTTGGCTAAATGCTACAGTCAGAGTAACTATAGTACTACTAGGCCTAGACTCTACAGTGCCATGCACCTAGCATTTACTTTCTAGTTTTTGGAATTTATTTGATATAATCTTACGAATAAATTCCAGAGAATAGAAGGTAAATACTAGGTGTATGGCACTGTAGAGTTTAGGCCTAGTACTACAGCTCCTCTAACTGTAGCATTTAACCAAGTTTATATCAAACGTATTGCATGATTTTAAGGTTAAAAACATTGCAAATTTCTCTCTCTCTCTCAGACTTGTTGTGGGTGGAGGGCTGTTGAAGGGTTATGGGCGGATAGTTGTGGGGAAAGGGTTGTGAATGTAAGGTTGTGGGTTTAAGGTTGTGTTCAGTGTTGTGGGTGGATGGCTGTGGTAAGATAGTTGTGGATGTACGTAAGGATGTGTGTGGAAGGTTGTGGGTGGAGAGCAGGTTTTGGGAGGAGGGTTGTGAATGGAGTGTAGGTTGTGGGTGGATTACGGTGGGTGGAAGGTTGTGGCGAGATGGCTGTTGTTAGAGGGTTATATATGGATGGTTGTGGGTAATTACCAGGTGGATGACTGTGATTGAAGGGTTATTAGAGAGGGATGTGAGTGAAGGGTTATGGGTGGAGGGCTGTGTATGTAGGGTTGTGGGTGGAGGGTTTTGATGGGGGCAATTGATGGTTGTGGGTGAAAGGTTGTAACTTTAGTTGTGGGAGGATGGTTTTGTATTGAAAGATATGTGAGCGGAGGATTGTGGGTGTACAGTTGTATGTGGATGGTTGTGAGTAGTGACCAGGTGGATGACTGTCAATGGAGGGTTGTGAGAGGAAGGCTGTGGATGGATGGTTATGGGTGGAGGTTATAGATGGATGGTTGTAGTCAAACATTGTAGATGTAAGGTTGTGGATGGATGGTTGTAGGAGGAGGGTTCTACTCGGATGAATGTAGATGAAAGGCTGTGGTAAGGTTGTGGATGGATGGTTGTAGGAGGAGGTTTGTTGCCAGATTATTGTAGATGAAAGGCTGTGATGAGAGATTGTGGATGGATGGTTGTAGTCAGATGATTGTAAATGAAAGTCTCTGGGTGGAGCTTGTGGATGGTGGCATAAATAAAGGACTCCAGGTTTGTATGGTTAGGGAAAAATACATTTTACTTTTAAAAATTTCATTTTCTTATTTAAAATAATAATAATAATAAAATACAAACCATTATATATACCAGCTTTGAAGTGAGTGACTTTTCATATCAAAATGTATTTGATCACCATAAAATAGTTGTGAAAATTTAATGTTAAACCCAAAGATAGGGACAAAGATAAGAGCCTTTAGTAATGCCTATAGTGTACCCCGTGAGGGGCTCTTGATGATACTTCCCCCTACCCCCCAACAGGGGTTTTTGACACATTCAAGCGGTGTCCCTATAGCCCCTATCTGCATTCCTTACCAGAGAGAGAGAGAGAGAGAGAGAGAGAGAGAGAGAGAGAGCCACCTACTCTGACGTCATATTTATGTCAACTGTAACAATAAATAGCAAAGTTCTGTGATCAGTAGACTTAAAATTCGGGTAGGATGTAGTACAGGCCTTCAATACAAAACCAAATAACATTACCTGTAGAGAAAAGTGATCACTGTAGGAACGAAGTTCGTTTCACTATCTTACTCATGACTTCATCTCATTCATAAACAAAGCAACGACCTCCCGGAACCCAGAGTTCATTAATCGGTAATCAGAATCCCAAAAGTTCAATAAAGTCTCTTTTCCAGTCATCCTTTTGCACTGGTGAGAGAGAGAGAGAGAGAGAGAGAGAGAGAGAGAGAGAGAGAGAGAGAGAGAGAGAGTGAGTTTGTTGGTGACTGGAGATGGTTGGAGGGAAGGGGGTGAGGGGGTGTTCCAATGGGGGGTTTGGATGAATGATTGTAAACACACCACACACTATATATATGTGGATATATATATATATATATATATATAATATATAATCATATATATATCTATATATATATTATAGATTATATAATATTTATTGTTATAATATATATATATATATACATTGAGTATGTAATGTATTCCCTGCGTGTAATATATTCCTGTTCTCGAGTCTCAACCGAAGTGTGTGTGTGTGTGTGTGTGTAGTGGGGTGTAGGGTGTAGGGAGGGGGGTCGGAAGGGAAAATTAAAAGACTTAGGAGAATTCTAGGCCCGAGATATAATATTTAATATTCAAAATGATCTAATAAAGAAAATATCACATTTCCCTTCAAAGGTGGGCAGCAGCCGATCCTGAGAGAGAGAGAGAGAGAGAGAGAGAGAGAGAGAGAGAGACTTCCTCTCGTCATCCAAATCCCTCCTGGTGGTGAGACAAAGTGTCATGACCGTTGTTTAAGAAGACTAAAAGCCAAGAGAAAGAAGTCCTGAAGATCCTCCTCTCTCTCTCTCTCTCTCTTTGGCATATACATTCATCATTCAAATAGGGTCATGACACTCGCCCCTCCTGCAGGAAGGACTGGGGGAGTGACAGAAGCTCTCTGTCTCAGGCTCAAAACCTTTCAGTCAAAAGGAACGTTTATCCAGAGACCCACTGCAAAAGGAAATACGTATATAGCCTCTAGAGAGAGAGAGAGAGAGAGAGAGAGAGAGAGAGAGAGAGAGAGACTGTCTTGTCGTCATCATTTTGGGTCTGCTTTACTTGTATGTCCCATACGACAATTCTTCACTCTTACCTGTTAGGTAGAGGGAAAGATGGTGTTTTAGTATTGGAGATAATATTCCATTTCTCGTCGCCGAGGTCCCGGGATGAAGGGCGATAATAAAGCAATATCTTCTTGCTTCTGTTTATTGGCTAAAACTACATTGAAGAAGGCGGGTAGTTGAATATACAAAATACAAAAAGCGTATATAATAGAATATACACAATAAGGAATCATATCCTGCATAAATGAGGTAGAATTTATAAGATCGAAGCCTGCGTGTCGGACTCGATACTAACACAATAATAATTGGTTATACTTATAACATTTACGCATTATGCAACACAGTGCAATAGCTCTGAACTGAACGTGTCTGCGGAGCTAAGTTTTAGCCGCGCTCGTTACATAACGTCTTGCAGACATGACAGTCTCCTCCCCCTTTATCTGTGACTAAGAATGTGGGTTATGTCACTTCTGCTTTGATTCTTTCAAAAGAATTTTGACAGTCCTTTGTCCAATTCCATTTTACATCTTTGTTCAGCAAATTGTATAATGGGTGAGCAATTGTTGCTAAGTTTTGAATGAAACTTCCATAGAATGTTACTAAACCTAGAAATGATTGCAATTCCTTGACATTTTCTGGTAACTTTGTTGACTGCACTGCATTTACCTTATCTTGATTTATGAATACCTTTACCATTTACAATAAAGCCTAAATACTCTACCGAGTCAACTTCTAAAATACATTTACTCTGGTTGAAATTCATATTGTGTTCCTTTAGTTTCTTTAGAACTGCACGTAACCTTTCTCTGCGTTCTTTTTTGTTTTTGCCAGCGACTAATATGTCATCAATGAAAATGAATACTCCTGACATACCTGCAAATATTTTGTCCATTCTTTGCTGCCATATTGCTGGACTGCTAGCAACACCATAGGGAAGTCTTTTTGGACGATACAGCCCTAAATGTGTGTTTACAGTACATAGCTTTTGGGAATTCTCATCCATGGAAAGTTGTTGAAATGCTTGTCTAAGATCTATCTTAGAAAATACTGAGCATCCTGACAATGTTGCGAACATATCCTTAGGATTTGGCAATGGATGTTGTGCTACTTGCAATTGTGGATTTAATGTCACATTGTAACCTCCACATAACCTAACTTGACCGTTGTCCTTAACAATTGGTACTAATGGTGTAGACCAATCTGAATAATCTACCTTTTCCCATGAACCTTCACTTTCTAACCTTCTAATTTCAGTTTCCACAGCTGTTTTCAGTGCATACGGAACTGGTCTTGGAGCAGAAAATTTAGGAGTAGCATTTTCCTTTAAAACTAAGACTGCTTGTGCATTCTTTACTGTTCCTACACTGTCTTCAAAAACTTCTTTGTAATCTGATAGATTAGTTAATGAAATTTCTTCTGCTGTTTTTTGTTTTGTACTTGTAACCCCTAGAATACTAGGCCAATCAAATTTTATGCATCTCAACCATCTAGTCCTAATAATGTCTGTCCTTGACCCTTGACTACTGTCAATGGTAACTTACCTATCTCTTGATCTTTGTACTGAACTTTCACTTGTGATGAACCAACTACTTCTATGTTTGTACCATTATAACTTATGAGCACTTTGTCTAAAGGTCTTATCACTAGGTTAGGTGTTGTTTGTGCTACTCTTCCAGAAATTATTGTCACATCTGCAGCTGTGTCTATTTGCATGGGTGTGAGTTTCCCATTTATTTCTATTTGAGCCATAAGACGTTCTTGTGCATCTTTGTTCACAGAATTAATGTGAAATGCAAATTGTTCTACTTCTGTGGTCTTATGTACACTTTCTTCATTTGAACTAGAGCCGTCATTTAAATTTACAGTTCTATTGTTCTGTTTTGTGGTCTTTTGCTTAGTTAATTTACACTGACTTGTTAAATGACCACACTTCCTGCAGTTATTGCACGTCTGACCTGACGCTGGACACTTATCCCAATCATTGCTATAATGATCTTGTTTGCCACATCTATAGCACGATTTCTTATGAGGTTTTTGTGTCCCTATGTGACTTTGACTTTTCTGTGAGTATGCATTTGGTTTACCCTTGTTATACTTGGATATACCTGGGCTAGGCTTACTCGTTTCATGTGTTTGCCCTTTCTTTGCATGTTGGTAACTCCTTTTATAGTCTACATGATTTACCTGGCTACTGCTGTTACTATGAGTCTTACCTACAATTACATTGGACTGATAATTAGCTGTTTCTATTGCTCTTGCTATTTCCAGAACTTTTTTAAGTTTAACTTCTTTTCTTGCAGCAACTTCTTTCTAAGCTCTTGCGAGTTACTCCTTACTAAAATTTGCTCTATTAACCTGTCTTCTATATCTCCAAATTCCCAAGTTGAAGCTAATTTCTTTAACCTAGTTACAAAAGAATCTATTGTCTCACCTGATTCCTGTGATGCTTCTATGAATTGATAACGTTCAAAGTATTTATTTGCTTGAGGAGCAAAATAATTTGTGAGCCCTTCAATTGCGTCCTGCAATGAATCACCTGTTAGATTCAAAGTATTGAATATTCCTGAACTTCTAAACCTGCAGTATGAAGTAACAAAGCCTTCTGCTGCTTTTCGTTTATTTTCCCTAGTGCTTCTAGGTAAACTTGGAAGCTGCCTTTCCACTTTTTCCATCTTGTACCCACTAATTTAGGATCATCACCGATGCTAAAGCTGGCTAACCTTTGGACATCTATCGGCATGTTTGCTGTGATACTAAGAAGTTTAGGCTAGGCTAGGAATTTGGAGGTTCTTATTACCTTGAGGACTTTTACTCTCCAAACCAACCCTTTTTTTATTGTGTTGACGCTCCTGACTTGGCACAGCGCTGCTTGGTTGCTGGTTTGAGTGTGATGAAGGCATCGAGGTAATTGAGATTCTTCGTTTTCGGGTAGACTTCGTCCGACTGGGGTCGTCGTCTTCCGCTTCTTGGGTAGATTAGGCTAGGCGTAGGCTATAGGCTCCATTTGGCTGCTACGAGTTCGTCACCTGCGTCGCCAATGTTTTGTCGTCATTATTTTGGGTCTGCTTTAGTTATATGACCCATACGACAATTCTTCACTCTTACCTGTTAGGTAGAGTGAAAAATGGTTTTAGTATTGGAGATAAGATATTCCATTTCTCGTCGCCGAGGTCCCGGGATGAAGGGCGATAATAAAGCAATATCTTCTTGCTTCTGTTTATTGGCTAATATATATATTTACATAAAAGGTGCATAGGCCTGTATAGTTCTTCAACTAAATTGCTTCTTTCGAGTTGTACAAAATAGCTGCAAGGTGTCATTTACTTTTAAAACATCCTTCTTCTCTGTTACTACCTATTCGCGAAGTCTAGATTACATTTACGCCTCATGGGTTTTCAAATTTGTACTCTCGAATCTGACGTAAATATATATATGTATATATATATATATATATATATATATATATATATAATATATCTATATATATATATATATATATAGTAATATATAATATATATATATATATATATTATATATATATATATATATATATATATATATAGTGGAGTGGCGATATAAACTTTACTTCCAACGTCCAGTTCCTCCTAGAGATTTAATCTGGGAGTATTCTGTATCTGATTCAAGATCAAGGTTTTCTCTCTCTGACCTTTCGAAAATTGTCTACTGAATAATAATAATAATAATAATAATAATAATAATAATAATAATAATAATAATAATAATAATAATAATAATAATAATAATAATAATAATAATAATAATGTTCTAAGAGATCCACAATAATAAAAAATGTTGCGAGTTCGTGTATGATTTAAAAACCCCATTACAATGCTTTCGTACCCTTTGTCCAGAAAATTACGTATATAATTCGTAACTTTCCATTTTGTTAGTATTAACCGCATATTTTGACTCAAAGGGAGTAAGTAATTGTTTGATAGTTTTAAGTTGGTATTGAATTAGCTTGTTCTCATTTTTAACCCTCTTCCATTGGTTCCCTTATTACCTTGTTATAACTATACAAGCCGATATGGTTATGTACTGAAAGACAGAAACAGAGACTTCACTCAGTCCGCAGTATGGCAGCAACTCCTCCTCTATTCCTCTAAGCCTTCTGTGAAATTACTAATCTTCGTGTTCAAGTGTTTTTCGCAGATGCGTTTCTTCGTCGATTATTATACAGTGAGGAATATAAACAATATGTGGATGTTGTAAAACCCTCACTGGACCACTGGATAGCTTCTTCGATTGGTTTGCCACGACCCTGTGCCACGTCGAGACGTATGCAGTTCTGAAGTCCTCGTCCTCGAGTTATGACCAAGGGTTTACTTTGATTTATTCAGCATCGTTGTGTGGGATTGAGCCCAAGTGGAGTCCTAACTCGATGTGTCGCATAATTGGCTCCTTTTTCTGCAACTTGCTCTTGTATGCCTCTCTGGACAATAACAGGTATGGGGTTCAACTGAAGGAAGCGGGTATTAGTTCGATTCCTTGTTATTGCCAGTACTTTAATTTATATTTAAGTAAAGGTCTTGCTAAATCCTTAATTATTAAATAACTATTCTTGGTCCTTTTGAGTCAATTTATTCATATAAAATTTCCAGGTTATTTGCGTCAAAGGTTGCATTATTATGAAGTTTATGGCTTTGGTTAATTTTATTTTGTGCGAAGCCCTGTAAAAATTTATGCAGCTTAATTTTGAGTAATTCTGGGGAAATTTAATTTGACTTACTGTTTCCATGTCACTAATAGTGATATTGTTCATATTTTTAGGACAGAGTGGTTACGAGCTAAACATATTCACTGAATAGGACTTTCTCGTTTCGTCTACGTTTTGGATGAGGTCCTTTCGTCGACAGGAATTCCATTTAACTATAAAGCGGTCTAACTCTAACATACGAATGTACTATTTGTTGGCTTGCCACCTTCCGCGTGTTTGTTGTTAATTGTAAGGTGTTAATAATTATATTAATCTGTGTGTTAAGGCTGTTTAAATTACTTTCCTAAGTATTGTTTAAGTGAATAAGTATACTAAAGTTTAGTTCACCCTTCCCTTGGTTCATCTTCAGTCCAAAAAAGGGTTCGAAAGCTTTGTAAAGGGTGTTTAAATTATACACGAACTCGGAACATTTTTTATACCATTATATATAGCATTATATATACTCTCGCGATAGAGTTTTTTCCCCAAATAATAATGATAATAATACCATGATCATTATATAGTTATAAACCTTGTAGCTCAAGAATTGCCGCGAGAGAGCTCACCAATTTTCGCCTGATTATTAGAATTTAATAGGAATTCTGTGGTCGCGTCGAGCCAATTATCTCATTAGCCAAGTCGATTAGAACTGATAAACCCGGGGACGTGGCGGAAAAGCACTGGGGCAGTTTCTTCAAGGGAGGCGAGATTATATCCGTGAAAACGATTCAAACCTATTGGCGGGGATTTATCTTGAGGATGATCTGGCTGGCCTCTGGTGCAACTGTCACTTACGGTCTCTGCCGAGGCAATGTCCGTAGCTAGATTGCTGCATATAAGTGGGATGGATAACTAGGAGAGGGGTAGTGAACATCAAGGCGAGGCGAATGACAGGAAGTGGGAGATAGGGTAAAAAATAATGGGACTTGCAGCACAAAGAGCATAATAAAGTCTTTATCATATTATATATATATATATATATATATATATATATATATATATATATATATATATATATATATATATATATAAGGAAGAGACTTATGGTATGGGTTCAGGCCCTCCAAAAGAGAAAAGAAGAGACATACACACAATATGTATAATTTATGTATATGCATATATATTATATATACGAATATATACTAGCCCTATATATATATATATATATATATATATATATATATATATATATATATATATATATATATATATATATATATTCGTATACATGTATATATTAACATATATATACTATATATATTTTTGTTCATTATCGAATTCACTGTACCTCAGGAATTACTTGCACCCAACGGGACGTTGAAGTAAGAGATAATAATAATAATAATAATAATAATAATAATAATAATAATAATAATAATAATAATAAAATAATAATAATAATAATTAATAATAATAATAATACCATGGGGCACCAGAGTTGAAGAGAAAGAGAGGGAAAAAATGGATAAGTATCAAGACCTAAAAATAGAAATAAGAAGGATATGGGATATGCCAGTGGAAACTGTACCCATAATCATAGGAACACTAGGCACCATCCCAAGATCCATGAAAAGGAATCTAGAAAAACTAGAGGCTGAAGTAGCTCCAGGACTTTATGCAGAAGAGTGTGACCCTAGAAACGGCGCACATAGTAAGAAAAGTGATGGACTCCTAAGTACTAGGCAGGATGCAACCCGGAACCCCACACTATAAATACCACCCAGTCGAATTGGAGGACTGTGATAGAGAAAAAAAGGGGAAAATAATAATAATAATAGTAAAGATGTTTACTGTTTTATAAAAGTGGAGAAAAAATATATCACGATTTAAAGGTGACACAATCAAGAGCAGAAAAGTCTGAGGAAAATTAAGATTCTTGTCTACGTTAGATGTAAGTCTCTTCTCATCTCCAGCCTCCTATCTTATAGTTCTCGTCTAAGTAGGTCTACGTCTTCAAATCCCCTTGGTGCCCAGAGGATCCCAGCTGACACTCTCACGTACTTTTTCTCCCTGGAGTGGAGCGAATGACAAGTCCTAGATATCTCTATCTCTCCTTCATTATCATCTCACCTACACGTGGAACTTCCTTTAGTTTCCCCTGTGGTTACATATCTTATTTAATCCTTCCGGCTGACTACTCAAAATGACAAAATTCTCAGGGATATTCCTTAGTCAGACAAATTGGCACCGATTTTAACAGATATTCAGTTTGGTACTGAGTGGGGAAGAATTATCTTTATTACATACTTTTTATATACTTCCATAGCTCAACTACATGTAGGTGCCAACACACAATTTTTAACGTCATGATGGTTTTCCTACCTCTTTCCATAGAAGGATGTCACAGCTGATCGAAATAGATATTCGTACCCAGTTCAGAAAATTTCTTTTCGAAGTGAGATGTTGTTCGAACATGGTGTCGTTCCATTCGGTTTAGGATCTATGCTCTGTTTTACGGCAAAAGTTACCTCACATCGTTTTACTATATTGCTTTTGGGGAGGACAGAGAAACTACAGAATAAAAGTACTTCGTTGAGACCAGTTTAAAGGAACTTTTATTTTTACAAACGAGATTTTATTTACGTAAATGCTTCTTATTTATATCTCAATTAGAAACTATACTAAAATTCCACAAAGTGGTATGTTTTTTTTTTCACTATGTTTTTAATATACGTTTCCAAGCCAATTTTTTTTTTAAATTCACGCATCAAAATGGCTAACACCTTAACATTACCTCTTCCTAATTGGGAGCATATTCGTTGGAAGCTTTTATTTCAAATCACTGGCCCTTTTGGTGGGCTTGTTCCATTATTGAATACGGTTCATCTTCTGAATAATAATAATAATAATAATAATAATAATAATAATAATAATAATAATAATAATAATAATAATAATAATAATAATAATAATAATAATAGAATTGTACCCAAATCCTAACTTTAGTTTCATACTTGTACTTACTCAAATGACTTATTCCATTATTGAATAGGCCTCATCTTCTAAATAATAATAATAATAATAATAAAAATAGAGAGAGAGAGAGAGAGAGAGAGAGAGAGAGAGAGAGAGAGAGAGAGAGAGAGAGAGAATGTGCTTAATATTTGGTAGAGGCTTTTCAGGAGAAAATGTTACGTATACGTATATATATGTTTATATACAGAGAGAGAGAGAGAGAGAGGAACGTGTTTAGTTTTATCATCTCCTTTGTCTAAGTCGAGAAGGAGAACTTTGAAACTCACGAGGGCGGAAATCCTCGTTATGAAAAGTTGCCGCTGCTGCTGTTGTCCCACCTTTCTCTTATTCTTATTCCTCTCTTTCTTTTTCCTTCTCACTTTCCCTTCCTTTCTTTTATTGCTTTCTATCAAAAAAGTGTTTCCCTTACTACAGTAGATTCACATCAACCGTGCATTTGATGTCTGTCTAGGCCAGTCCCTTACGACGCTCCTGATTGGCTGTTGATAAGCCAGTCACAGGGCTGGAAACTCTCATTCTCTCGAGAGTTCACATAGGCAGGATGTATGTTCCACCTCTCCCCAGGGATATTTTTGAAAGACGTATCTCTAAAGAGATTTATGATTTCTTTATTAGAACTAAAGCATAAAAAATAAATAATGTGCACGTTAAGCAGTACAGAACTATTATGTCTAATAAAATATAGTGCATTCTAATTTTCTTTGGTGAAACAACGCTCCATTTGACAGAGTAAGCTGGAGGTCGGATTACACCTTGTTAACACCATATCTATAGGATGGAGGATGAAAATTATTTACGTATCCGTACGTACCTGCCATTCTAGTGTGAGCTCAATAGATTAATTTTCAACAACAACAATAACAACAACAATAAAGGGAAGGAAGTATACTTCAGCTACAATGGTAGGTGACGAACAAAAGACACATAATAATAATAATAATAATAATAATAATAATAATAATAATAATAATAATAATTAGTCTCTATCGTTCGTAGCTAAAGTGCTTCCTTACCTAGTGAAAAAAAAATGAACGCGCCAGTCTCAGCAGCGTGTTTATAACTCCCATGAAAGCAATATGTATTAAAGGTATAATATCTAAAATTAATAAATTATACACTAAAAAAATTGAAGCTCTGAAGAAGAGTCACAAATAAAACCAATCCTTACTTTCCAAATAAGAAATACCTTCTTTTTTACCAAGTCAAGGACCTAGCCAACGCAGAGGATTTTCTTGTAGCGCTGTTCTGATTGTGTGTGTGTGTGTGTGAGTATTCCACCTTTACTTATTTTTTCCGTGTCCATTTTTGCTACTTGAATTAACATCCAACAATTTCAAAGAACGCAAAAATAAGCTGATGGTGAAAATAACACTGTGAAAGACCTCAACTTCAAGCGAAGGTTCAAAAAGGAAAATGGTTAGTAGCGTGCCAAATGGTGCCACGTATAGTGCCACCTTACAGTAAGTATTTGAGATTCAACTGGTCTCCGGCAAATCCTCAAAAAGTAAAAAGAATAAATAATGGCAATGTTCAAACCTAAGTTCATGAATATTAACGACGCAACTTTTTTTTCTGGGGGGAAAAAATAATGTCGATGCATATGAATGAGATTTAGGTAGTTTTATCTGAAGCGCAGAACATGAGCGGATAGGCTCCAGAATTCGGTTTTAGGATGAAGTTCGCCTAAGAAAAAAAAGGGGTAATATTATCATGGATATATCTTTTTATATCACGGAGTATCTACACTCATCCAAAAGGAAATCGTAACTCTGCCTCTTTTATTTGTCTGTATGGTGTTTTTTTACGTTGCATGGAACCAGTATGGTTATTCAGCAATGGGACCAATGGCTTTATACGTGACTTCCGACCCGCGTCGAGAGTGAACTTCTATCACCAGAAATATACACAACTCACGGTCACCGAGGTGGCAGGCCAAAACCATACCGATCACGCCACTGAGGCACTCTCTGCCTCCTCTAAGTAAATAGAATCTCTCTCTCTCTCTCTTTCTCTCATTTAGTTTTATTTAAGAAATTTAGGCTGTCTTGGGAGTGGTTGGACAACAAGAAAAAAGGGACCTAGAAAATAGAGAGACGTCAAGTACAGGGGTCTAAAGATAGAGCTTGGAGGACAATCCCCAAAAGTTCCACTAAGAACCAACAGTTAGAGGTGCTGAACAGCAAGATACGGAGAAAGGAATCGGGAATGGAGGTTAAGTAAAAGTGGGTTAAAATTATTATCTGATGCTTTGGACCAAAGGGAAGCTGCAGACATTGTTTAGTAATGCCTGTGGGGAGAGCTTGCTAGGTAGCTCTCTCTCTCTCTCTCTCTCTCTCTCTCTCTCTCTCTCTCTCTCTCAGTATAAACTTTCGATTTAGCACAGGGATTCTGACTCGCTCTGAAAAGTCATTAGTGTTCTCCGACTAGCTTTATCTAAATTTAGGCAGCAGTTACCTGCCTTCTATTCTGAAATGTTTGAAACCTCTGCACTCTGGCTTTAATCCTTCCCTCGAGTGGACTATTACTCTCTTTTTTACTTACTTTCTTTGTTACGTTTTACTTTATATTTCTCTTCCCGCAGCCCCATTTTTCCTTCTTTTTAATTTATCTTTAATACATTTATTAATCGAGGTGGCCTGCACTGTAGCATATGTATGATTGCAGTTGCATGCAATGGTAGTTAAGGCTATTTGTTTATGGCGTGGGCTCGACTGCTGTAATAGATACTCAACTATCTCTTAGGGCAGAATCAAAGATGATCAAATAAATCTGGCTAACTCCTTGGTGTGATCTTATAATGGTTTGCATATGACATCGTGGACTTTAGTAGGAAATAGTTGATCACAATAAGATGAAATTAAAAAATGTTCCGAGTGAGGAAATCTATACGATTCAAATAGCCAAATTCACGGCAGGCGTTTTATACAGGCACAAGCACACTTGAGCACTCAAAGCTGAAATAATAAGACTGCTTTACGTATGTGAAAATTTTGATTATGGAAATAGGTCCATGTAAATGCAAATAACAGAATAAAAAGGGAACACGAATGATCCTTTGTGGAATGGAATATAGAATTTAGTCCAAAGGCCAAGCACTGGGACCAATAAGGTCATTCAGCACTGAAACGGAAATTGGGGGCTAGAAATGTTTGAAAGGTGTAAGAAGGAGAAATACCTCAAAGCAGCCATACTATGAGACAAATTTAAGGAGGGGGTGGATGGAAGAAAGAGAAAATGAGTGGAGGTACTACAGTAAGAGAAGACGGGACGCAGCAATAAACCTTAAGTAATGCCTACAGTGCAGTGCGTGTAAGCTACAATGAACTGGGTTAAAGAACGTGGAAATGTGTTGAGGTGGACCTAAATAGATACTCGTAGGCGGGGGAGGTTTCATCCTCTCATTGAATTAGAAGACTAATTGCATCACGGAACTCTTAATCGCAGGTAGGAGTGGAGACTAATATTGTATATGATATTGCATAATGAGTTTAAAGTGGGTTGATTAGGTCTCCAAGTAAAAGGCAGAAGATAAAATACTTTCCTTGTTATCGTAACGAAAATCGAATTATTCTTGGATGCTGGTGAATCTTTTCGTTTATTATTATTATTATTATTATTATTATTATTATTATTATTTTATTATTATTATTATTATTGTTGTTGTTATTATTATTATTCAGAAGATGAAACCTACTCATATGGAACAAGCCCACGGGGCCTAATGACTTGAAATTCAAGCTTCTAAAGAACATGGTGGTGTTCATTAGGTAGTAGTAAGAGGAGGTAAAGGGAAATACAGAATTAGAGATCCTACTTATTAAAAAACAAAAAGAAAGAAAAAAAGGGTAAATGAACAAATAGGTTAAAATGAATTAAAATGAAAGGAGAATAGTATCAGGGAAGTATAATGTATTGCACCTTCGCTTATAACCGAAGTGAATCATTAAATGTCAAAAGACGCAGTTGAATTTTAACATCTATTTGAGTCTTTTAACAATTATTTCGTAAATGAACAATTATTTGAGTCTTAATAATTATCTCGTAAATGATCATCTGATACCATACAGACAATGCAAAGAGATGATTTAAGCATGGGAAAATAATCATAATGAAAATCATTTTCATGACAAGATCTATAAGGCTTCGCAAAGGTGAATTTTGAGACGATGCTTTTATGGAAGACCTGACTTATATACGCCAGTCGAAAGACGGCGAATTGAAGTCTCCAACTGCTACTGCTGCTGCTTTGAACCTCTGAAATTAAGCAACGCAAGAAGGTCAACTATAAGAGGCAAACAGAGAGAGAGAGAGGCAAAGAGTATGCTTCCGGCTAATGTTTATTTATTTTTTTTTCACGAACTTCGAAACAAAGGGAAGCGTCTCCCTTTGTTGGTGCAGTCGTTCGTCTTTGTGAGGACTTGAAGCAAATGCTCGAACTGTAAATGTAGTTTTCATTTGAAGAAGAAGAAGAAGAAGAAGAAGAAGAAGAAGAAGAAGAAGAGAAGACGAAGTCAAATAAGGCTTTGAAAAGGTCAAGCAAGACAGCTGCAGCGGACAAGCTACTCAAGAAGAGGTTCTCTAGGGTTGAAAGCTACCGCAGAGGCGTCTGGTGCATTGTTCTAAAATGAAGAGCTCGAAAATAACGGAATAAATAACCGAATTAACCGTACGAGAATTGGTGGAGACTAAGACGAAAAGGCGGTAACCGGAACTCGAGCAATGTTGTAAATCTCGAGGCACGACTGGTAAAGGATAGTTACAGAGCTGTTTCTCGAGTTTATACTTTTGTTTGAGATGCCGTTTTATCTTTATTCAATCAGTTTTGACTGAGTTTTTCCGTTATTATCACATTCGCTGCATCTGACGTCGTGAATGATGACTGACTCGCTGACTGAAAATTAATGTCCTGACGCCATATTGGATTTTTTATTTTTAGATCTTGCCGCGTAAAATTTTATGCTGAGCTCTGTTGTTTTTGATTGTCAAAATGCATTTCGATTCATGATTAAGATATGTTTAAACAGACGTAAATAAAGAATCGTTCATTAAAGCTACAATCGTTGATGCAATCAGCCTCTTCTTCTGGATAATTAATCTCGAAAATTGCAGAAGACTAAACAGGAGGAAACAAAAGAAAGATCCTTTAGAAATGGGAAAACCTGAAAGTGCTTCGCCTTTAATGTCAGTACCAATCAATTAGCTCTGCCAATACGTCCTTTTCAAGTACGGAAATTCCTTCCTCTTGTAGCAACAAGAGAGAAAGTGAATTACTTTGTTTGATACCGACTGAGGGAATGTTTAAACTTCGTTTTCGCTCGGTTTTGGGTTTTGGTTACTCGTGGGATGATGTATAGACTGGACTTTTGTGTGTGTGTGTGTGTGTTGTGTGTGGGAAGGGAAGAGTGTATAATTATGAATGTGTATATTTATGTGCATCCAAAAGACGTTATGTCAAAGAGTCTGAAATAAGAAAGTACTAGAATCAAGCTTCCAGACAATTTTAAATTGCCTTCATTTAAAGCCTTAAGTTGAGTTGAATATGGAATTAGGCCAAAGGCCAAGCACGGGGACCTATGAGGCCATTCAGCGCTGAAACGGAAAATGACAGCAAAAGGGGTTGATAGGTGTAACAGGAGGAAAACCTCGCATTGGAAAATATGATGGAAGAAAGAGAATATGAAAGGAAGTACAGCAAAAGGATAGAAAGGGGGTTTAATGTTGAAACAATTCCTTATTTTCCACCTGTTATTCCATGTCGTAAACAGCACAAAAACCCAGAACCGATTCTTAATGTTTCTCAGTCACTGGGAGAGAATTAAAGAAAACCTCCAGGATCTCTGGCAATCTCAAGAAATTTTAGCGGAGCGTTAATTTCCCTGCAATCCGAGCTTTGATCCTCAAAAGAAAATCCGCACCGCCAAGAGTACAATTTTAACGTACCATACCCAGCAAAGGAATTCCTCTTCCCTTCGGAACCGCTCGTAAATTCAGATAAGTGCCATGGCACTAGAAAGAGGCACTGGGATACAACTTATCATTAGCAGTAGTCAAGAGTTTTTTTTTTCTATTTTTTTTTAACTATATTTTTCCTAGAAAAGCACATCCGTGGTTTATCATCCTGGGTTATTAATGTTAAGCTTCTAGACGTGAGGTCGTGCTTGCTTTAACTGCACATGCGCAAGATTGGGATCATGAAACATATTGCAGTATATTATATTCTAGGGTCTGAGCTCTGCTAAATATAGCTTAACTTTTTCTTCGGGTGAAATAGAGATGTCGTTGTTGAATAAGTAGAGAAATTACTTGTGATGGAGATAGGAACGCGCTACAAAGAGACCTTAACAAAGTATATGATTGGGCAGAGGTAAATATAAATAGGATGGTATTGAACTCTGATAAATTTGAATCAATAAATTATGGAGATAGAGAAGGAAAGCTATATGCATATAGGGGACCTAATAATGAGACAATCACAAACAAGGAAGCAGTTAAAGTCTTGGTGCGATGTTGAATAGGAACATGTTATGCAATGATCAAATAGCAATTCTATTAGCAAAATGTAAAACAAAAATGGGAATGTTGTTACGGCACTTCAAAACAAGAAAAGCTGAACACATGATTATGCTTTATAAAACATATGTTCGTAGTACACTTGAAAATTGCAATATGATATGGTACCCTCACTATCAAAAGGATATTGCACAAATAGAGTGTAAAAAGGTCCTTTACAGCTAGAATAGAAGAAGTTAAGGATCTTTACTACTGGGAAAGACTACAAACCTTAAAATTATATAGTCTAGAAAGGAGAAGAGAACGTTACATGATAATTCAGGCATGGAAACAGATAGCATGAATTGCCGAAAACATCATGGAGCTAAAAATATCAGAAAGAGCAAGCAGAGGTAGATTAAAAGTGCCCAAAACTATACCAGGAAAAATAAGGAAAGCACACAGGACATTAATCCACTACGCACCAGCATCGACAGTGCAGCATCTATTCAATGCGTTGCCAGCTCATCTGAAGAATATATCAGGAGTGAGCATAGATGTGTTTAAGAATAAGCTCGACAAATATCTAAGCTGCATCCCAGACCATCCAAGATTGGAAGATGCAAAATATACCGGAAGATGCACTAGCAACTCTCTGGTAGACATTAGAGGTGCCTCACACTGAGGGACCTGGGGCAACCCGAACAAGATGCAAGGTCTATAAGGTCTGTAAGGTCTCTCTGTGCTTCTCAAATTGATGTATTTATGTCCTCGTTGCAACCTTGATGATTATCATAGAGAAAACAAGAGCTGTTTGTTTGTATGTTGTTTTTGCGTTGCATGGGGAAACAAGAGCTACACTGTTTACTTATACTGTCTATCAGTTTTATTTTATTTAATGATTTTATAACACTTCTATTCACTATTTCCGAAAATTCAGAGGTCCTTATCAAAGGACATATTTCGCGTCCTTTATCACATTATTTCTTCTCTATAAGATATCCAGCTGACATTTATACCCGATTCAATTAGTTCCTTACACAAAATGCTCTTGATTCGCTATCAAACCTTTAGATTTTCCGATGACATGCGAGTTAATAAGACATTACAGAGCAGAACTGGGAGACTGATTTCTTTTTATTCGAGCCGCCAAAATGATTCAAAATTAAACAAGGATCATGCAGAGAAAGAACAAAGGAAAATCTACAATAAGAGCTTTAGTCAGGCGATCGGTTACATTTTCTATTCTCTCTCTCTCTCTCCTACTCATATATTCAGCACGTTTGAGTTTCCTGTTATAAATAAACAAGATCTCCTTCCTTCTCTGCCTCGCGAGTTGCTAAAAGGGGACGTCTTTTGAGATGAAGTCAGGGTAAATGATATCATGTACGCGTGCACACGCGTATAGACGCGCACACATTATACATATATATATATATGCAAATTGGAGAGTTCGTTATTCTTGGTAATTACCGGAGAGGAAGAGAAGAAGGAGCAGTACCTTGGGGTTACGTCAAGATACCTATTTTGTCATCCGGTAGCAAAAACGTAAACAGATACTACGGAACGTCACGTGATATATGTGACACTAACCTTATAAAGGTCCCTCTAACATTCCCTATAGTCAAAATTCTATAATCCATCCATCCATTACTCACTCAGAAACAAAGTTTTTTTTCTCTTTTTTTAGAGAAAATATACAATATTTTACAATTTTAACCGAATTAAATTCAGAATTTTATCTGATGAGAGTATTATTGTCTTTCATGTAACAATACTACATAACCAGCTTAGATTCTACATATTTGTTTTCAATTATTACATACTTGAATTTACTATGTATATACATATATATACCCATACCAATACATTGTATAACCATACTCATTTCACCTACCTATATATCTGTATAGACTAAAATTCCAAGTTGGGAAAAAAACAGCAGCATTAAGTAGATATTATTGAAATGGCAATATCATTGAGAAGAGTCCATGTTAAGATGACATCATCATACCTTAAAAACAATTGAAAGAATGAAAATCAACTGGTTATTGCAGACTCGGAAACAAATTGGGGAGAAGATACTAGTGATAAACGCAGAATAAAAATCATATGAGGGCAATACTAAGACAGAAAAATCAGAAAGAGACGAAGAATAAATGTCAAACTGGAATATCTCTGCGCATAGCCACGGAGCGTCTACTTATCATCGGGAAATTCATGACCACAGCCGGCTGGCTCCAATGAGAGTGCCTTCAAAGATCTATCAGACATTTTTAAGAAGGCATTACACCACTTTGGAGGAGACTTAAAGAGGTATTCGGGTCACCTAATGATCCCATGATTACAACTTCCGACGTTTCTGAAACGTGAAGATTAAATAGAAGAAAATATTCCCTTCAGGACTTCTTCAGTGATCCACGATGCTTCCAGCACTTACCGGTTCCAATAAATTCGGGGGGGGGGGGGGGGGGGGGGGGGGGGGGTTTGAGGGAGGAATTACAGAACAACGGTAATTCTTGGGAAAGAAAACGGCTTTATATTGCACCTGTAATTGAATGATGAGAGCCTCAAAGTAACGACGGGTAATTCATAATGAATTTCTTCAGAAGGGGTCAATTTATTTCCGGCACGAACAGCAATCATTTTCGTTTTGCAACGTATTCGAAGACAATTAGGGAGTAATTTGTATAATTTGACTCGTTTTACAAAATTACACACACACACAGTGCAACTAACTTTAATATTTGATTTTATTGAGAAACGTCACTAGAATTGATATTAACACATTCTACCGAATAAAATCTTTTCATTGCTGATACTTCGTCAATGCTCTATGCAGGCGAGGAACGAAGAGCACCTCGTGAGTGATGGGGCCTCCCGTTGCGATAGTCAGCCCCTTGAACCCACATTCTCTCTCTCTCTATCTCTCTGCTTTTGAGAATGATTATAATGATGACGATTGAAAAACGTCAATAATAATAAATTAATAATAATATGATAATAATAATAATTCCTGAGGGAGAGATAAAGAGGCGGAACCTCCTCCGCCACCTTGAGTGAGAGCTCCCCCACCACCGAGAGGGAGGACTCAAAGACAGAAGAAGAGCAGAGAGAGGGCGGAGACTCGCTCAGTCCCTCCGAGGCAGAGCAGAGGAGGGAGGCGGGACCTCAATAATGCCAGGCCGTTCATCGCTGGAGGAGAACCACTGCACAGGAGGAGGAAGGGAAGGGCGGCGGGCGCGGGAGGAGGAGACCTCCCCAGGAGAAGGAGGAAATCTGGCGGACAAGATGGCGACTGGATGAGGATGCGGGAGAGGAGAGAGAGAAAAAAGTCTGTGTGTATATATATATATATATATATATATATATATATATATATATATATATATATATATATATATATATATATATATATACACATGGTGTAACACGAGTTTCTGCCTTTAGATATAGTGTATTAGATGCGGAAGGGTAGTTGTACCACTATAAGTGCCATCTGCCTCTTGTTTAGATAAGGGCCGTCAAGAATCATTGGACATGGCTTCTTCAAAGGACTTACCAGGAGACATTTGAATTTCGGAGACCAACCTGAATTCTGTTAACGGATAAGACTTGGGAACAGGCACAGCGTTGAAAGAGGCAGAATCTTTTCAGATGGAGGCAACTTTGAAGGCAAGAAATCCAGAGCTGACTGACTGACTGACTAAAAAGCCTTATCGTTATCACTTGAGTATTATTCTCTGCTCAAGGTCCGTTTGGGGAGAGTGCCCTTAGGGGATATGTATGCATATCTAGAATGAGGGAAGTTTTCTTGGGATGTCCTTTGACGACATTTACGAAGTAGCTACAGTCCCCTTCATATAATTCAGTCTAGGATAGCGATCTCGTCGTTCACAATGACGAATCCATCATTCCCAATCATAGTTAGTTATTGTCATTAATGTATTCATTGGTATCCACAACGCAATGTCATATCCCGAATGTCAATTAAAATGAGGACTGCAGTACGATTTGGTCATTCCCGTCTCAAGTCACCTTAGGCTAGACGACCCCTTGTGATTTGGAATGCTCTACTGATTACTGAGAGAGTAGAAATCGTATGCAAGTGGAGTTTGGTCAACTTTTGATGTCATCCAAAGTAGTCCATCTATTCCAGTTCCTGAACTTGCATTCATCACCTTTCCATTTCTTACATTCTCTGCATCGCTCCGGACAGTCAGTAGGTCAGCAGGAAGACAGAGTGTCCAACTGTACAGGGCTGTAAAGGACTCTCGCACTTTTCAGAAAATCCCAGATTCAGATGGAAAAAACCCAGATTGCTACATATATATATATATATATATATATATATATATATTATATATATTATATATATATATCGATATCTATAGATATATAATAATGACAAGAATTTCAGAAGAGTTCTGGTAACATTTTCACCAAATGGTTAGAGGGTCTGCATTTCCGAAAACGCAAAATATCTCTAAAGATGACCCACTGCCCCTCTGATCCCACCAGAAAATGGGTTTGCGCCTCATGGTTAATTAGGATGGTTGGTGCTCAATTCATTTGTGATATTTGATCGTTTGCACTACCATGAAAATAGATCGGAGTTTTCTGCATTCATAAAGATGGCGGTTCATGGGGTCTGCTGTCTGACAGCTCTGCCTTTGGTTGGAGAGAGAGAGAGAGAGAGAGAGGGGTCATCTAGCACCACGACAGTGTGTGTGCTCATGGACAGTCCACATGACGACTGGCGCTGGTAATTAATCACTCGTATTCAGACGCCATATTGTTGTTGCTATGAGAGAAAATAACGCATCCACCTGTGATGTGATGCGATGCAAACGTCAGGGTCAGCGGAAGCCATGAATGAATGAACGAAATGTGCCCACTCGCCCATCATACGGCTTCGTGAGGAGCAAAGGCATTTTCCCAAATGTGTAGAATTTGCCTCCGTGGCCTAGCTATACAAGGCAGGACAGGGCCAGTGATGACAGCTTTAGGGGAAAGCACGGCTAAAAAACCACTCGTCATTGGCCTAGCGATTCACTTTGGAGCCTCGAGAATAATAATAATAATAATAATAATAATAATAATAATAATAATAATAATAATTAATAATAATAATTATAATCATAATAATAATAATATAATTATAATAATACTTTCTAGCACTGTCATTCATATATTACTCGAACACATGGGATACCTGCCTGAGGTCCTACGAATGGCGATTACTAAGCATCAATATTATAACCTGATGATTTAATGACAAAATTAGAGAGAGAGAGAGAGAGAGAGAGAACTTTTTCACACATCTCGTGAGGTCCAAGGGGGGGGGGGGGGGGATCCTTGTCTGAACCTAAATCAAGTCGAGATGTTCCAGGAATTTGGGCACAATTTTTGTGGAAAACGTCAGCTCTGGTTCTTTGAAAATGTCGCCTCTCTCTCTCTCTCTCTCTCTCTCTCTCTCTCTCTCTCTCTCTCTCTCTCTCTGACAGCTGTGAAATAAATCCTAGGTTTTGTATTATAATTCCCATTTCTTTCAATCAGGTCACTGTTGTAGGCCACAGACGGAGAGAGAGAGAGAGATGTAATGAATATAACTTATCTAAAAATACAACTATATAATAAAGTTAGTGAAACTTGAACTACTTGTAACTTATAGTAATAGTATATAAGTAATTAATTATAGTTATATTCTTTAAATAAATACTTACCTCTCCATTACATAGCATTTACTAAAAGCTATGTATTGGAGAGGCAAGTGAGAGAGAGAGAGGGTAGGTACGTGAGGGAGGGAGGGGGGTGGGTGTGTACGAACACCCGTGTACGTTTCTGTATGCGAACGTGCACCCAGCAGTTGACTAGAGCATTGGGGGGGGGGGGGGGTTGTAGTAGTAGCATTAGCAGCTCGGTAGGGACAGGGTTGGCAAGTTGGGCTACTAATCGCAAAAACAGCAACAACAAAGTAGTTTGTAGGCTTACTCCCCGAGTAAAGGGTATTTTGTCTATAGGTCTAAAGAAAGCCCCTATAATTATGGAGACACTCATAATCCTATCGGTTGAAGAACTTAAGAGGTTACCAAGTGTTTGTCTTTGTAAAAGGGATCGTTCGCTCTCTCTCTCTCTCTCTCTCTCTCTCTGCTCATAACCGTCGTATCAGCGTTTGATCCCCTAGCCAGGGATACTTCTCTTAACGATCTAGTGAGCCCCTGTCGACCGTAGTTGTTAATTATGAGACTGTTTGTTGGTTCATGGCTGTGGGTCGTAGCTGGTTTTGGGGAGAGAGAGAGAGAGAGGTTAAGCTTGTCTGAGGGAAATATTTTAGTTTTACAAAAATAGACGCCTATGAAAATAAGCATATCAGTCAATTGCATAAGAAACACTTGCCCCTGAATGAGCATAATTAAAAATCAGGCCCTGAGTGTGCATTATAAAAAAGGCCACTGAGTGAGCTTAAACAAAAAACAGGCCCTTGAATGAGCATAAGAAACACCGGCCACTGAAAGAGCGTAATAAACATCAGTTAAATAAGATTTTAAAGAAGTCAAAGTCGAAAAGGGGCGATGACGTCGCTTATGCAATACAACAAGAGAACATTTTCCTGATAACTGAAGTCTCTCACAAGTCGGCAGTCAGTACTACCCAACGAAAATGGCACTGGATTGATTAAGAGAGGTGGGAAGAGGGGAAGGGGAGGGGAAGGTGGGGAGGCATATCGAGTGTGCCAATGCACATTGAGAAGTGGAAATCTATTAATGTCAAATCCTATAATAGAACAGAGTTGATGAGGAG
>NC_061101.1:7500-44121 GCF_015104395.2 Macrobrachium nipponense | reverse complement strand
GTTTGGGATATCTTTAACGAACTTAGAATCACTGTCCAAAATACCTGAATATCTCGGAAAATAAATGTGCTGTTCTATTCTAATTATGTAATTCATTGCCCTGGCATAAAAGTTTCGTCAAGAACTCTCAGGTTTTCCATACCTCTCAGGATACCTGGAGTAAAGTTTGCATTTTAGGCTCCCAATAACTTAAGCACGTACCTATGAACAGATACAAGCCTAGACAAACTGGAAAACCTGTTCACAGTCACCAAGTGCTCCGATTCTCCCTTACCGGGGCTGCACCACAGAGTAGTAATTTGGCCGGATTTGAAAGACCCAGAACACCCCGCCTGTTGAAGCTAAATGTTCTTCGGTGGAGCCAAAATTAATTTGATTGTAATTCTCCGAAACAACATCCACTGGTTTGCACTGGGGTGGGGTTTGGTACAATGATATTGATTATATCACTGCGAGACTGGAATAGAAAGTTAGCAGATTCTTTCAAAAAAAAACACTGGCCCAGAGAGGAAATTAGACTTAACGGTATTTTATATGAAGCTACACGAGTGACAACGTCAGCTAGGATTTTCAATACCTGAAACAAATTGAAATCTTATAGGATGCGTCTCACACAAGGTACTTAAAATGTTCTAAACCTATTACGAATAAAGGTGCTGTGTTTATGCATTTATCTAATTTTATAACAATAGAATTAATCCAGGATAAGGACACAAGCTATCAGAAAACAGATGGAGTTCTTTGATGTTGATTGCTTCAACACAGAGGGCCCAGTTAATTCCTTATAGATATCTATTACACTTCTGCACCCAAAGTAATTGGCCCTGGCCTGAAACTCAAGGGAAGGCATGCTCTTCCCAGATAATTGCTTGTTCACAAAACGGTCCTTAGCTATAACAAAGTTCACTTCTAATGACTGGATATCCTGAATAAAGATAACAGTTCCGTATATATCCTTACTGCTATCGGTAAAAGCAATCAGTTTATATTCTCCATTTCTCTGGCCAAACAAATCTTCTAATTCCGAGGCTGGGAGAGGAATTTGCCTGTCGACATATGTTTTTCCATTCTTTCATTTCTGCATCCGGTAATTTGGAGTCCCAGGTACAGGACGAATCACATTGTAATTTATGTAGAGAGAGCCGTGCTCGATTCAAAATCGGCAAAGTAAAGCCAAATACATCATAGTGACTGGCAATAGTTTTCAAACATTCCTCTTTGTATTTGCCTCACCATCTAAAACTAGAGGCTTAGTGGATAGGGTATCATCAACTCGATCCCATAAGAGCCCCAATAATCTGACTGATCTGCTAGTTTTCTCTCCAGAGCTGTTATCAATTTCCTCTTGAATTTCGGTATCATTTGTTACAAACTGCTGAAGATAATTTATAGGGCTCAAATATTCCTTTTAACTCTTGAAAGGCCCACTTCAATTTTTCACTATTATTTGCAGTAATACTGCCATTATCCATATATATTAATGAATAAATGTGTCTTTTAAGCAAATTTACCTGGTCATCATCATCAGTGTCAATCATCAAAATTTTATTATAGTCCAAGTAATAATATGCATGGGGAACAAACAAGACCAAATGGAAGTCCTTAAGCTACGATATGCAACAATACTGTAATCTCCTTTCTGTACATTTGCGATGCCATAGAAAAAAGTAATTTGCTGGAATCTAGATCAGAGAGGCATATGTTGAGAAAGGCTTTTTTAATATCAAAACACAGGAGTTTGGAATCAAAGCGTAGCTGTAATAAAGCTGTGGTGATCTTTTGGTTTAAACAAGGTCCACTCAACATAGCTTGATTGTGACTCATGGTTACTCCCTGTAAAGGATTGATTTTATTTTACATAATTAGATAAAAATACTACTCGGCATTTTGTAGTGTCACGCTCTGGTTTAATTACTGCCATGTGGGCCAAGAAACTGTGATTTGGATTTTCCTCTAAGTACTGATCAAGGTTGTCAATTCTTTCTATAATACCTTGTTCAGATTGCTCTCTAAAGCATTGGTCGATTAATTTCAAACTTACTCCATCACCCTTAGAGTATCTTTTGGAAATTTGAATTTAGAATTTTAGTAGCTAGAGTTTTATTTTGCCCTAGCAAATGCTTCACTTTGTGATTCCAGATTAGTGGCTTGATTAACCTGCCGTCTTCATTACGCCTTGTATTTTGAAGAACATAATTTATTATTCTTTCGTTTTCAAACTACCTTACCGGGGGAAATGTTTGCGTGTCATAATTTAAGGTATCTGTGCACACTTATCAAGGATCTCTTGAGTAGCTCTTTCCAAGGAAGCATAGTTGATTCTCCCCACATCGTTCACCATTGCTATCCCGCCTTCACTTTCTGTCAGATCATCACAATCTAGGAGAGGATCTAAAGAATTATGACTTGAAAGGGCAAGATCCTCACATGTATACAAAGGCACTTCAGCTTTTGTCTTTTCTTCCCCAAAACAAGGAGGGAGGTGCTTCAAATTGCTCCTAATTTGATCTGTGTTACCCACTAGCATTACACCTGCGGCAGTCAAGGAATAAACCGACGGTGCATCATTCTCAATACCCCCAAATGAAACTTGTTTCAGGAAGACAATAAGCAAAATTTGACCCAAGAATAAAATCTATGTTATTAATTTCGTCTTTTCCGTCCTTCATGAAATCATCAGCCAAGGATATCCCACCCCTGTTCATAAATTCCCGAACAATTTTCTGCAGGCCCAGGCAATTTCAATGAAGTGTGAATAGATGGCACACACCCGTTGCTTCAATCTCGTAAATATGATCTCAATCGTCAAAGGCACTTTGGTAAGACTTAGTATGATAAACTTTGGAAGAGTTAAATCCATTGATTTTGATTCTGAGATCAGAATTTATGACAGGCAAGTTTTCATACTTTGCCCTCTCCTCTGATATGAAGTTTGACTGACACCCGCTGTCCCTCATGCAACGAATCTTTGTCTCTCTCTGAAGAATGCAAGAAAGGTAGGGAGTATTGCGTGGCTTACAGTCTGTGACTTTGAACGACTCAGAAAATTTTCTCAATAAATATCATGCTTGAATTACTCTCCTTCACAACTCGATCACTTTGTTTAGAATTTTCCTTTTTTCCTTTTTCAATTTTACATTACTTTGACCACTTTCCCTCAGGACTCCACTGCTTTTCTTGGCTCATGCATAGAAACTTGAAGTGCCAAGCGCCACAATCGCAACGCTTCCGGAAGTGAAATTTGCAGGTATCCTCATTATGATCCAACCTGCCGCATTTTATACAAGCCTTCAAATTTCTTAGCTTGTTGATTTTTAACCTAGGTTCAGGATACTTTTCACACTTGTGAATGGGATGAGAGGAGTCACCATCCTCATTACATAAAGGACACACTTTGAAAACGTTGAGTGACTGGCCTGTTTGGTAATTAACATTTGCAGCAAAACTTCGTAGTCTCTCTTAGGACAAAGTTTCTCTTGCTTTCTGCTTAAATTTTATACTGTCGTTGACTGGTTAAGTACCTTTCAGTGGCTTCAAAAAATTTATCTCCTACCTGATTCAAAGATGGCCTGGTTTCGTTGGTGATATGAATTAAATGAGACTGAAAGTTCTCATTCAAACCATGCCAGGCAAAATACTGTAAAATATCCTCTGAGGTTATTTTCAAAGCGCTAATGGATCCGCAAATAGAATTAATTTTCCCTATGTACTCAAACGGTTCTGTATTGTAATCAAGCTTCAGATTCGACATTTGTTTGATGACGTTGAATTTTCTAGTGACGGGAGAGGCTAAAGCATTCAACAAAAGCTCTCTTGCTACGTTATAAGAAGAATGCTGTATGCTGTCCAGGGAGGGAATTTATCAAGATAGGGCACGCCCTGAAATTTGCTGTTTCAAAAGTAAGAATTTATCGTAGTCAGAATAACTGAAGCGTTTCGTCGTATCTTCAAATTGCTGAAAGAACCTAATAAGATCCTCTCCCTCTTCACTTGTAAATTTAGATAAAGGGGCAGTTTCGCTCTTAAGCATGCTGCTAAATGTGCTTCTAGAAACTTCTGGACTGGAAGGATTTGGACTGGATGTAGCCAGATGAGACAGAGTAGACAAACATTCACTGATCTTATCTTCATACTTACAACATTCTTCAATTTCTTTATCATTTTCAGCTATGGTTTTCGTCTCATCCTCTGAGTTTAATTCCCATTTCAGGGTTCGAATGACCGAGTCGGCCTTTTCAAGCTCATCCTTGAGTCTTTCCAATTTTCTAACAAGGCAGTCTCTCTCCTGAGGAGTATTAGTACCAAAACTGTCTAATTCAGAATGAATACGGTTGACCTGTCCTCGATAGTTAGCCCTAGAACTAATCAGAAATTTTAAGTCTTTGACATGCCTGCGATCCCCATTAACAAACCCAATGAAATGAATATAATCTAGACAGTCACAAATGACTCACTCAAAAAAAAATTGAACTAGACCTCCCGACAGAAAACTGCTCAAGGGGCACAATGAAAAGTCGTTAAGACCTCTAACTAAAAGTAACCAGTTGTTAAAAACAACCCTAAAATCGCAAAACAATTTCGAATGGCCGAGCGGATAAGAAAACAAAGGACGGAGAAAACGGCAACAAACTAGCCAAATAAACCAGCATGTCCCTGTTCTGGGCACCATATGGTAAAAATTATGAATTGACAGTGAGGATTTAAACCACAAAGACAAGAAAACAATTTGAGTTTAATAAGTGAAATTATAAATGTTGAACTGCCGTTTCTCGTCTTGAGAGGAAATCACCCAACCCCAAAAGAGCTGTCTTCGGATGTATGCACCACTTCCTCTCCACAGTAACTCATCTACCAATATGTAAAGGACCTAAAATAATAAAAAAGAATATACACCTCTTGAAAAGAATCAATTTAATGTAAGAAATAAATCGACGAATTTAACGAGAAGGGAAAGAAATTCAGCAAGCTAGCTTCGTGAAAACGTAAATTTCGTAAATGAACACTCGTTACTAAATAAGAAAAAATATATTTGAATTACGTTCGTAGTTAATCTTAGTCAAAATGACTAATACAACACAAACGGTCAGTTAGGTGTGGACAACAGAACTTAGCTATTTTCAGCCATATAAATGAACTAACCATAGAATAAACTGGAAATTTGTCACACATAATTTATAGCAGCAACTGCCTGTACAAGAGTCAAATGATGGAATCGGCCCCTTAATAAAAGAGAGGCAGGTAATGAACATCTCAAAAGGGATTCAGATGTGATCGACAAGATTTTCGTTCAACCAACGCTTAAGAAGATTAAAGGAAGATTATTAGCAGGGGTGACCTAAATTGGCTTACCTGAGGATGGATCTCTTAGTATAAATACCACCTTTTCTGTAAACTTTTCTCATTCATATACCTGAAGAGGGAGACAACAGTCTCTGAAATATAGTACTTTTCTCTCTATATTTTGGTGTTTTTATGGGTTCCTTTTATTAGATGGAATTCTGTTGTAAACAGAACATTTTACCAGTCATTATATAATATATATATATATATATATATATATTATATATATATATATATATATATATATATATAAAGGTTTTTTGCCATGAAGGGAAAAAAGATGAAAAAGCGAGATAGCAAAGTACTTTCGGTCCTGTTCGGAACCTTTACTGAGGCAAACTGATTTTACAAAGAACAACATAGTCAAAAGAAGGCTTAATATAAACTGACACTACCAGATTAGCCATAAGGGCGATTTTCACTCTACAGAAAGGAGGAGCCGCCAGAGGCTAGCCACACCTTGAAGGATACCCGCAGTAAACAAGTGATTCTTCCAGAAAACAGTACATTTTGAAAAAAACACGGGAGCATATACAATTTAATATCATGAATTTTTACGCAAATTTTCACAACAAAAAATTATTATTAATGAAAGACGAAAGTAATATAAATATATATATATCGAGCAAGAGAAAGTGAGGGAGAGAATGTGTGTGTGTGTGTGTGTATATATATATATATATATATATATATATATATATCTATTTATCTATCTCTATATATATATATAGTATCTATATATATATATATATAGATATATATATATATATATATATATATAATATACATTTATTTGTTTTTACATAATAATGAAGCTATGCTGAATATCATACATTTTATTTGGCATATATTGGCTGCCGATGAGTGCAATCCTATCGTCATTGTATGAGTAGAGTTTTACTCTTTTTCTCATAATAGAGGTTTTAGTTTCCATTAATTAAAAGAAAACTATTGAGATGGCTGTTTGTCTTTCCGTCCGCATTTTTTCTGTCCGTCCTCAGATCTTACAAACTACTGAGGCTAGAGGGCTGCAAATGGTATGTTGACCATCCATCCACCCTCCAATCACCAAACATACCAAATTGCAACCCTCTACCCTCAGTAGTTTTTATTTGATTTAAGGTTAAAGGTAGCCATGATCGTGCGTAGGCATCGATTATACTGCTTACAACACAGGCTTCCACCGGGTCGTTGCTGAAAGTTTCATGGGCAGCGACTAAGAGTTTCATGGGACATGGCTGAGAATTTCATACAGCATTATCAGCATTATACGCTGCACAGAAAACTTGATTGCGCCGAAGCATTATTAACCTGTCTATTTTAGCAATTCCTCAGATCAAACGTTTTGCTTACGAATGAAGGTCTGTTCCTTCCCCCACTTCCTGCTCTCCATAGGAACTAGAAGACGAATTTCATTTTTATTTCCTTTGTTTATCTGGAATGAAACCAATTTTTTAATCGGTGATTGTGGGTTTACAAAAGCGCTTCCAGTTTTAGAGAAATGACTCCAGACACCCAATCTGAAGGTTTCCTCCGGAATCCCTGAAGTAGCCATTATTGCATAACTGATTATACCATAGTTTTAGAAAATGTCAGATGGCACTTCGAATTTAGGCCCTAGTTTGTAATCTAACTGATTCCTGACATTCATTTTCAAGGATACCTTATCAAGTAATGGACGTCTTCTCGCTTTTTACCCTACAGGGTCTTCTGTCATATTCATACTGTCTAAAAAAATTCTCGCAACGCTTCTACGCTTTTGCACAAGAATTTTCTTGCTGTCGTATGATGGTCGGGTTCAGCGTTTGACCAGCTTTGATTTGATTGTTGAGAGTAGTGTTCCAAATATAAGCTAAATATTATTGTTATTTATTTTTTTATTGCTTTTTTTACGTCTGCCACGAGAAGTATTTGTTGATTTTTATGCCTTCTTGTAATCTTCGTATCTGTTATTTTTATGCCATTGATTGTTGAAGACATTGCATGATTGAAATTTATATCCTTTATTATATTTTGACTCGGATGGAGGATGAAAATATAACCTCGGAAAGAAAAAAATATATTTCGGTATCATATGATTTTTTTTTTTTTTTTTTTGTCTGTGAAAGAGATGACGATTGTTTTTTTTTATTTTTGTTCTCTACTTTTCCATGGTTTAGCATTTATAGAACCTTAAAAATATGGAACAATGCAAGAGAATAAAAAATATGCCTTGTTACTTCGATAACTAGAAACATTATTACATCATGCCACAAGACACCTGATAAGATCCTCGTACGGGAAAGGTGCGCTTAAATTAGAAAGGAAAACACCGTTGATTCATTCGTGACATCGAACTAATTTCTTCACGGATCTAAAATAAAATTAAAAAAAATGAAAAAATAAAAGAATACCAGACTGAAGGTCACAAATCAGCCAGGGAGGGACGCGAGCGATAACATATTTTTATTTTCCATTCGTAGACTGTCCCTCAAGAAAATGGGAGATCGGCATTCAGATACACCGGCATTATATAGCGTTCCATGTTGACACAGGAAATGATGGAGGAGGCAGCATGCAATTTACATGTCAAGGACATAGTGAGATGTGTTCCAGGCCCCTTGCCATTTCTGCGACTCGTGCGTCTGATGAATGCGCCATTTGTGCCTGGCGACTTTCTTAATCAAAGTTTTGGAAATTTGGGTGGTCATGGATTTGCGGGGGAGGGGGAGGGGTGAGTTCTCAATTGCTTCGATTAAGTGCGAAAGTTGTGGAAAGTTATCGAGACCTCTCTGGCTTGGCTTAGAAAGGCTAAAATTAATTTTCAGAGGCTGCCATTTTACATGTATCTATGTTTCAAGTTGTTTATTTTTTTCAGAGAGAGAGAGAAAGAGAGAGAGAGAGAGAGAGAGAGAGAGAGAGAGAGAGAGAGGCGGCGATTATAAAGTAACTCTCTGACTATTGTCATTATTGAATGGATGGGTACATATTTCCTTATGAGTGACTTTCATTCTTTCTGAGAGGCATTTCTGACCCAGTTAAAGTAATATTCCAGATTGGTTTCGCCTCAGTCAGCTTTATGTGACGCGCTGTTGACTTACTGGACACCGGTGTCAGCACAAACCATGATACTAATTCAGTTATATTCCTGTGTGTGAGGGACGGCAGTCAATCCTCAGTCGCGAGTCTGAATGGTGGATTGCTAGATATGCAAATGTTATTATATTTACTCTGGAATAACCATGATTGTTCTCGTTTAGTATTGCACAAATTGGACGATAATTATTACCATTACGCATTAAACTTGGAGGGCAAAGTCGAATAGTTGTTGCCACTTCGTGTTTTCGTTATCTAACCCTTTCTGAATGTCTGTTTGTCTGTAGAAAAATGCCCATTAGTGCTTATTTGATTTTTTACATATGTATTGAGTTTGGTTGTGGTTTTTATGTTAATTAATGTTTGGTCAGAAATAGTTTGATTCTTTTTTATATTAAAAGCAAATGTATTTTATTTGCATACGTAACTACCTCCTAGGACAATTTCAAAGTAACGAGCCATACCTGAACCATGTATTCAAGTTTGCCAGGTTGTTCGCCACCTAACACCAGGCTTGGAAACCGTTGTCGGCAGTGAGAATCTGAAGAAGACAGTACGGAGAGTCCAGCGTAAGCTACAGCACCAAAGCAGTCTTCTCCCGATTTGAGGAAAATTTATTACAGCCAAGGAGCAATGGCTGTCAGACATTAGGTTGAGAACCGTGGCTCTGGACGTAACTTCTCATGGATGAACGCCATCGTCTTCAACATCTAATACCCTAATACTCAAGAGCTCTATAGAAGATTTCCATCATAACCACTACCATCGTCAATGCTTTATTATGGACCTAAATGACTGGCTATTTGTTGAGGTAAGGTTTGCAATAAGTACGATGCATTTGCTTTGTAATTTTTAGCAAAAATTACAAATATTATATATATATATATATATATATATATATATATATATATATATTATATATATGATATATATAATATATATATATATATATATATGATATATATATATATATATATATATATATAATAAAGTCGGAAGGGTCTTATATTACGTTTTAACTTAAATTAAATTCACTGAAGTTAGGTTTTTCGAACGTTAATGATACTTTAAGGAGTAAATTTGATGTTACCTTTATTGATACGAAGCTTTATTTCCATATAGTTTACTTAACGTTCAAGGATTGTTTCAAGATAAGCATACATATATGCACACATTTAGGTTTGTAGCCCCTTGCATTTTAAGTTTATAATATGTTTCGTGTAATGGGTTACAGATCCTTCTGATGTTTCGGAAAATAAGGGGCAATAGTGCGGACCGAATGCAGGTTCTCTGACGGAGAGAGAGAGAGAGAGAGAGAGAGAGAGAGAGAGAGAGAGAGAGAGAGAGAGAGAGTCCACCCTAAGTTTTCCAAGGTTTGAAACTCGACCAGGATCATCCTATTCGCCAGTCAATATTCTTATTGTCAATTGTCATAAGTTTTTCAGTTTATTTATATAAATTATTTTTATATTTTTAACAACTATTTTTGCTTCACCTTGATTTATGTTAAATTGCTCTCTTATGTATCTGCTTTTCGAAAAGAAAGTATTTCAGTAGATAATTATAACAGTAAGAGAGTCAAGCAGTTCTACTTTATTTGTCTACTTCTGAGCTCAGTAGTACGATGCGAAAACAAAAAATAGCTGTAAAGAGCTGCATTATTAGACTATAATGGCCGTGATATTACAGGTTAGTGTTTATTTATTTATTCCGTTATTCTCTTTCATTCCAGCAACCGGAATTTCTCCTGGTGTGCTGAAACTTGAATAATTCTTGGTATATCACTATCTTGTTATAATTTGGCTGGAGGAAGTCCTTCCTCCAGCCAAATTATAACAAGATAGTGATATACCAAATCGTTCCTCTCTCTCTCTCTCTCTCTCTCTCTCTCTCTCTCTCTCTCTCTCTCTCTCTCTCTCTCTCTCTCTCTCTCTCTCTCTCTCTCTCTCTCTCTCTCTCTCTCTCTCTCTCTCTCTCTCTCTCTCTCAGAGCTAGTTGGAATACACCCGGGTACTTTTTCTTCGGCGTCCTCTGGAAGATTGTCTGTTGTTGTGATCGATACTCATTATCGATGAATATTTTCCTCCATTAAAGAGATAACGAAAGTCATCATCTTTATGATTATGTGGCGTCGGATTCATTGTGCTCCCTTTTTGTCCAGTGGAGTTTAGTACTAGGCTGCGGAGCTGCTTCCAGGAGGACGCCCATTTCCGGTTTGTAGCAAATTGGCTTATTCAACCTTTCCTTCTCCATTTCCTCTTCACTATCAAATGCGCATTTATTCATTATCAACTTCTCTCGTCTGTGTACGCTTTGCTCCTGATACTTACCAGCATCAGGTTGCGTTCACGCTCCTCATCAACTCTGTTCTATTATAGGATTTGACATTAATAGATTTCCACTTCTCAATGTATATATATATCTATATATATATATCTATATATATATATATATAATATATATATTATATATATATAATATATAATAACATAATAATATGTAGCAAATCTGGGTTTTTCCATCTAGAATCTGGGTTTTGGGTTTCTTTTTTTCCTGAAAAAGTGGCGAGAGTCCTCCTTTACCAGCCCTGTTACAGTTGGACACTGTCTGTCTTCCTGCTGACCTACTGACTGTCAGGAGCGATGCAGAGAATGTAAGAAATGGAAAGGTGGTGAATGCAAGTTCAGGAACTGGAATAGATGGACTACTTTGGATGACATCAAAAGTTGACCAAACTCCACTTGCATACGATTTCTACTCGCTCAGTAATCAGTAGAGAATTCCAAATCACAAGGGGTCGTCTAGCCTAAGGTGACTTGAGACGGGAATGACCAAATCGTACTGCAGTCCTCATTTTAATTGACATTCGGGATATGACATTGCGTTGTGGATACCAATGAATACATTAATGACAATAACTAACTATGATTGGGAATGATGGATTCGTCATTGTGAACGACGAGATCGCTATCCTAGACTGAATTATATGAATGAGTCTGTAGCTACTTCGTAAATGTCGTCAAAGGACATCCCAAGAAAACTTCCCTCATTCTAGATATGCATACATATCCCCTAAGGGCGCTTTCCCCAAACGGACCTTGAGCAGAGAATAATACTCAAGTGATAACGATAAGGCTGTTTAGTCAGTCAGTCAGTCAGCTCTGGATTTCTTGCCTTCAAAGTTGCCTCCATCTGAAAAGATTCTGCCTTTTTCAACGCTGTGCCTGTTCCCAAGTCTTATCCGTTAACAGAATTCAGGTTGGTCTCCGAAATTCAATTCAAATGTCTCCTGGTAAGTCCTTTGAAGAAGCCATGTCCAATGATTCTTGACGGCCCTTATGTAAACAAGAGGCAGATGGCACTTATAGTGGTACAACTACCCTTCCGCATCTAATACACTATATCTAAAGGCAGAAACTCGTGTTACACCATATATATATATATATACAGAGTTTTTCTCTCTCTCCTCTCCCGCATCCTCATCCAGTCGCCATCTTGTCCGCCAGATTTCCTCCTTCTCCTGGGGAGGTCTCCTCCTCCCGCGCCCGCCGCCCTTCCCTTCCTCCTCCTGTGCAGTGGTTCTCCTCCAGCGATGAACGGCCTGGCATTATTGAGGTCCCGCCTCCCTCCCTCTGCTCTGCCTCGGAGGGACTGAGTGAGTCTCCGCCCTCTCTCTGCTCTTCTTCTGTCTTTGAGTCTCTCCTCCCTCTCGGTGGTGGTGGAGCTCTCACTCAAGGTGGCGGAGGAGGTTCCGCCTCTTTATCTCTCCCTCAGGAATTATTATTATTATCATATTATTATTAATGTTTATTAATTATTGACGTTTTTGTTTCAATAGTCATCATTATATCATTCTCAAAAGCAGAGAGAGAGAGAGAGAGAGAGAGAGAGAGAGAGAGAGAGAGAATGAATGTGGGTTCAAGGAGCTGACTATCGCAACGGGAGGCCCCATCACTCACGAGGTGCTCTTCGTTCCTCGCCTGCATAGAGCATTAACGAAGTATCAGCAATGAAAAGATTTTATTCGCTAGAATGTGTTAATATCAATTCTAGTGACGTTTCTCAATAAAATCAAATATTAAAGTTAGTTGCACTGTGTGTGTGTGTAATTTTGTAAAACGAGTCAAATTATACAAATTACTCCCTAATTGTCTTCAAATACGTTGCAAAGCGAAAATGATTGCTGTTCGTGCCGGAAATAAATTGACCCCTTCTGAAGAAATTCATTATGAATTACCCGTCGTTACTTTGAGGCTCTCATCATTCAATTACAGGTGCAATATAAAGCCGTTTTCTTTCCCAAGAATTACCGTTGTTCTGTAATTCCTCCCTCAAACCCCGCCCCCCCCCCACCCTGAATTTATTGGAACCGGTAAGTCCTGGAAGCATCGTGGATCACTGAAGAAGTCGGAAGTTGTAATCATAGGATCATTAGGTGACCCGAATACCTCTTTAAGTCTCCTCCAAAGTGGTGTAATGCCTTCTTAAAAATGTCTGATAGATCTTTGAAGGCACTCTCATTAGAGCCAGCCCGATGATAAGTAGACGCTCCGTTGCTATTCGCAGAGATATTCCAGTTTGACATATATTCTTCGTCTCTTTCTGATTTTTCTGTCTTAGTATTGCCCTCATATGATTTTTATTCTGCGTTTATCACTAGTATCTTCTCCCCAATTTGTTTCCGAGTCTGCAATAACCAGTTGATTTTCATTCTTTCAATTGTTTTTAAGGTATGATGATGTCATCATAATATGGACTCTTCTCAATGATATTGCCATTTCAGTAATATCTACTTAATGCCTGTTTTTTCCCAACTTGGAATTTTAGTCTATACAGATATATAGGTAGGTGAAATGAGTATGGTTATACAATGTATTGGTATGATGATGTCATCTTAATATGGACTCTTCTCAATGATTATTAACCTGCCCATTTCAGTAATATCTACTTAATGCCTGTTTTTTGCCCAACTTTGGAATTTTTAGTCTATACAGATATATAGGTAGGTGAAATGAGTATGGTTATACAATGTATTGGTATGGGTATATATATGTATATACATAGTAAATTCAAGTATGTAATAATTGAAAAAAAATATGTAGAATCTAAGCTGGTTATGTAGTATTATAGGTATATACATAGTAAATTCAAGTATGTAATTGAAAAAAAATATGTAGAATCTAAGCTGGTTATGTAGTATTGTTACATGAAAGACAATAATACTCTCATCAGATAAAATTCTGAATTTAATTCGGTTAAAATTGTAAAATATTGTATATTTTCTCTAAAAAAAGAGAAAAAAAAGTTTGTTTCTGAGTGAGTAATGGATGGATGAATTATAGAATTTTGACTATAGGGAATGTTAGAAGGACCTTTATAAGGTTAGTGTCACATATATCACATGACGTTCCGTAGTATCTGTTTACGTTTTTGCTACCGGATGACAAAATAGGTATCTTGACGTAACCCCAAGGTAATCTCTCGCTCTCTCTCTCTCTCGCTCTCTCTCTCTCTCTCTCTCTCTCTCTCTCTCTCTCGGTAATACCAGAATAACGAACTCTCCAATTTACATATAAATATATGTATAATGTGTGTTTATGTGTGCGCGTCTATACGCGTGTGCACGCGTACATGATATCATTTACCCTGACTTCATCTCAAAAGACGTTCCCTTTTAGCAACTCGCGAGGCAGAGAAGGAAGGAGATCTTGTTTATTTATAACAGGAAACTCAAACGAGCTGAATATATGAGTAGGAGGAGGAGGAGGAGGAGAGAGAGAGAGAGAGAGAGAGAGAGAATAGAAAATGTAACCGATCGCCTGACTAAAGCTCTTATTGTAGATTTTCCTTTGTTCTTTCTCTGCATGATCCTTGTTTAATTTTGAATCATTTTGGCGGCTCGAATAAAAAGAAATCAGTCTCCCAGTTCTGCTCTGTAATGTCTATTAACTCGTATGTCATCGGAAAATCTAAAGGTTTGATAGCAAATCAAGAGCATTCTGTGTAAGGAACTAATTGAATCGGGTATAAATGTCAACTGGATGTCTTATAGAGAAGAAATAATGTGATAAAGGACGCGAAATTATGTCCTTTGATAAGGACCTCTGAATTTTCGGAAATAGTGAATAGAAGTGTTATAAAATCATTAAATAAAATAAAACTGATAGACAGTATAAGTAAACAGTGTAGCTCTTGTTTCCCCATGCAACGCAAAAAAAACAACATACAAACAAACAAACAAACAGCTCTTGTTTTCTCTATGATAATCATCAAGGTTGCAACGAGGACATAAATACATCATTTTTGACAAGCACAAGAAGAGACCTTAACAGACCCTTATAGACCTTGCAATCTTGTTCGGGTTGCCCAGGTCCCTCAGTGTGAGGCACCCTCTAATGTCTACCAGAGAGTTTGCTAGTTACATCTTTCCGGTATATTTTGCATCTTCCAATCTTGGATGGTCTGGGATGCAGCTTAGATATTTGTCGAACTTATTCTTGAACACATCTACGCTCACTCCTGATATATTCCTCAGATGAGCTGGCAACGCATTGAATAGATGCTGTCATTATCGATGCTGGAGCGTAGTGGATTAATGTCCTGTGTGCTTTCCTTATTTTTCCTGGTATAGTTTTGGGGACTATTAATCTACCTCTGCTTGCTCTTTCTGATATTTTTAGCTCCATGATGTTTTCGGCAATTCCTGCTATCTGTTTCCATGCCTGAATTATCATGTAACGTTCTCTTCTCCTTTCTAGACTATATAATTTTAAGGTTTGTAGTCTTTCCCAGTAGTCAAGATCCTTAACTTCTTCTATTCTAGCTGTAAAGGACCTTTTTACACTCTCTATTTGTGCAATATCCTTTTGATAGTGAGGGTACCATATCATATTGCAATTTTCAAGTGTACTACGAACATATGTTTTATAAAGCATAATCATGTGTTCAGCTTTTCTTGTTTTGAAGTGCCGTAACAACATTCCCATTTTTGCTTTACATTTTGCTAATAGAATTGCTATTTGATCATTGCATAACATGTTCCTATTCAACATATCACCAAGACTTTAACTGCTTCCTTGTTTGTGATTGTCTCATTATTAGGTCCCCTATATGCATGTAGCTTTCCTTCTCTATCTCCATAATTTATTGATTCAAATTTATCAGAGTTCAGTACCATCCTATTTACATTTACCTCTGCCCAATCATATACTTTGTTAAGGTCTCTTTGTAGCGCGTTCCTATCTCCATCACAAGTAATTTCTCTACTTATTCAACAACGACATCTCTATTTCACCCGAAGAAAAAGTTAAGCTATATTTAGCAGAGCTCAGACCCGAGAATATAATATACTGCAATATGTTTCATAATCCCAATCTTGCGCATGTGCAGTTAAAGCAAGCACGACCTCACGTCTAGAAGCTTAACATTAATAACCCAGGATGATAAACCACGGATGTGCTTTTCTAGGAAAAATATAGTTAAAAAAAAAATAGAAAAAAAAACTCATGACTACTGCTAATGATAAGTTGTATCCCAGTGCCTCTTTCTGGTGCCATGGTACTTATCTGAATTTGCGAGCGGTTCCGAAGGGAAGAGGAATTCCTTTGCTGGGTATGGTACGTTAAAATTGTATTCTTGGCTGTGTGGATTTTCTTCTGAGGATCAAAGTTCGGATTGCAGGAAAATTAATGCTCCGCTAAAATTTCTTGAGATTGCCAGAGATCCTCGAGGTTTTCTTTAATTCTCTCCCAGTGACCGAGAAACATTAAGAATCGGTTCTGGGTTTTTGTGCTGTTTACGACATGGAATAACAGGTGGAAAATAAGGAATTGTTTCAACATTAAACCCCCTTTCTATCCTTTTGCTGTACTTCCTTTCATATTCTCTTTCTTCCATCATATTTTCCAATGCGAGGTTTTCCTCCTGTTACACCTATCAACCCCTTTTGCTGTCATTTTCCGTTTCAGCGCTGAATGGCCTCATAGGTCCCCGTGCTTGGCCTTTGGCCTAATTCCATATTCATCTCAACTTAAGGCTTTAAATGAAGGCAATTTCAAGTTACCTGGATGCTTGGTTCTAGTACTTCCTTATTCCAGACTCTTTGACGTAACGTCTTTTGGATGCACATAAATATACACATTCATAATTATACACTTCTTCCCTTCCCAACCCCACCACACCCACACACACACAACACACACAAAAGTCCAGTCTATACATCATTCCACAAAGTAAAACCAAAACCCAAAACCGAGCGAAAACGAAGTTTAAACATTCCCTCATTCGGGAATCAAACGAAAAAAGTATTCACTTTCCCTTGTTTCTTGTTTCTACAAGAGGAAGGAATTTCCGTACTTGAAAAGGACGTATTGGCAGAGCTAATTGATTGGTACTGACATTAAAGGCGAAGCACTTTCAGGTTTTCCTATTTCTAAAGGATCTTTCTTTTTTTCCTCCTGTTTAGTCTTTTCTGCAATTTTCGAGATTAATTATCCAGAAGAAAGAGGCTGATTGCATCAACGATTGTAGCTTTAATGAACGATTCTTTATTTGCGTCTGTTTAAGCATATCTTAATCATGAATCGAAATGCATTTTGACAATCAAAAACAACAGAGCTCAGCATAAAATTTTACGCGGCAAGATCTAAAAATAAAAAATCCAATATGGCGTCAGGACATTAAATTTTCAGTCAGCGAGTCAGTCATTCACGACGTCAGATGCAGCGAATCTGATAAATAACGGAAAAACTCAGTCGAAACTGATTTAATAAGGATAAAACGGCATCTCAAACAAAAGTATAAACTCAAGAAACAGCTCTGTAACTATCCTTTACCAGTCGTGCCTCGAGATTTACAACACTGCTCGAGTTCCAGTTACCGCATTTTCGTCTTAGTTTTCACCAATTCTCGTACGGTTAATTCGGTTATTTATTCCGTTATTTTCGAGCTCTTTATTTTAGAGCAATGCACCAGACGCCTCTGCGGTAGCTTTCAACCCTTGAGTAGCTTGTCCGCTGCAGCTGTCATGCTTGCCCTTTTCAAAGCCTTATTGACTTCGTCTTCTTCTTCTTCTTCTTCTTCTTCTTCTTCTTCTTCAGATCTTCAAATGAAAACTACATTTACAATTACCTTCGAGCATTTGCTTTAAGTCCTCACAAAGACGAACGACTGCGCCAACAAAGGGAGACGCTTCCCTTTGTTTCGAGGTTCGTAAAAAAAAAAAAAACGTTAGCCGGAAGCATACTCTCTCTGTTTGCCTCTTCTAGTTGACCTTCTTGTGTTGCTTAATTTCAGAGGTTCAAAGCAGCAGCAGTAGCAGTTGGAGACTTCAATTCGCCGTCTTTCGACTGGCGTAAGCCAGGTCTTCCATAAAAGCATCGTCTCGAAATTCACCTTTGCGAACCCTTAGATCTCGTCATGAAAATTATTTTCATTATGATTATTTTCCCAGCTCAAATCACTCTCCTTGCATTGTCTGAATGGTTCAGATGATCCATTTACGAGATAATTGGGGGTGGGTGGGGGGTTAAGACTCAAATAATTGTTCATTTACGAAATAATTGTTAAGACTCAAATAGATGTTAAACCTCAACTGCGTCTTTTGACATTTAATGTTTCGCTTTGGTTATAAGCGAAGGTGCAATACATTATACTACCCTGATACTATTCTCATTTCATTTTAATTCATTTTAACCTGTTTGTTAATTTAACCATTTCTTTCTTTCTTTTTGTTTTGTAATAAGTGGGATCTCTAATTTTGTATTTCCCTTTACCTACTCTTACTACTACCTAATGAACACCACCATGATCTTTAGAAGCTTGAATTTCAAGTCATTAGACCCCGTGGGCTTGTTCCATAAGAGTAGGTTTCATCTTCTGAATAATAATAATAATAATAATAATAATAATAATAATAATAATAATAATAATAATAATGTGGCGCCGTGGCAGAGTGGGTTAGGCAGTCAATTGACTGGTTAAACAACATTGGGGCTGGTCAGTCGTTGGATGGGTGACCGCTCTCCTTGGCATTGATTCCTTGGGAAAGAATCTTTACCATAATTTCCTGTCTACTCAGCTGTAAATGAGTACCTATTCCTGATGGGGTAGGTTCCAGCTATGGGTTAAATAGCAAAACTCAGCAAAGATGGAAAGAAATGAAGGATTAAACGACAACGACGTAAATGGAACCTCTGGCAACAGAGGAGCTTCGTCCGGCAGCCAGGTATTCAGCCCAATTGAAGGGGAAGACGGTCAGGTACTTGGAGGTCGTCATCCAGCAACTGACCACCACAACGACAGTAACCAACAACCAGAGACTGGAGCTACAGAAGCAAACCAGAGGAAGAAATGGACAGGAGAAGAAAATAAGGAAATATGGAGATGCTACATCAGAAGCAACCCGACGGAGAGAGGATATAGAAGAAGGTTGGTCAAACATCTGGAATGATGAGGAATAACACCCCCCAAACAGAGCAGAGGCTGGCAGACACCAAGTAGGACATAAGGAAAGAAAAAGAACTGGCTCTCCCCAACAGAAAGAGAGGAATTGGAAAGGGAAATGACACACGGCAACGAATTACAAGAGGGCGAACTGAGAGACGATGCCACAGAAGACGACAGGGATGATGAGGTATCAAACAACGACATGAAGAAACGCCGACGAAGTAACAGACAGGACGGAATGGGTAGAAAAGATCAGACAATGGATGAAGCCAGATACAGAGAGAACAAAGATCACCTCCATGAAAGCCTACAACACCAAGAAATTAAGGGAGAAAACAAGTGAGGTCAATGAAATAATGAGACTAATACACACACCAATATCACAGAAACAAATAACTTGACATATGCAGGAGCAAGATTAGTAGCAGAACTGATGGGGATACGAACACCAACACCACCAGCACAACCAACCCAACAGAAACCAAAACAGCAACCGCCTTGGAAAAGGCGCCTGGAAAAGCAAATCATGGTGATGAGATCTGACTTGAGTAAACTGAAAGAGATGGCAGAAAAAAGGCTAAGAGGCACGAAAACAAGGGCGGAACTGAACGAGAAATACAAAGTACAAGAGAGGGGACTAAACAACACAATAGAAAATGTAAAACAGAGGCTTAAGGACAAAGCACATAAGATCCAACGGTACATGAACAGGAATAAGGGATACCAACAGAACAAACTATTCGGAACCAACCAGAAAAGACTATACAGCCAACTAAGAGGGGAAGACAACCACCAAGAAATTCCTGAATCTGAACCAAGTAGGGGACTGGGATAACATCTGGAGCAATCCGGTATCACACAACAAACATGCAACATGGCTCCAGGAAGTCAAGGCTGAAGAACAGGGAGAATAAAACGAAGATTCACTGACATCACGACAGACGCAGTCAGACACCAACTAAAGAAAATGCCCAACTGGAAAGCCCCAGGTCCTGATGAAGTCCATGGATACTGGTTCATAAACTTCAAGGCCCTACACCCAAGAATAGCAGAACAACTCCAGCATTGTATCACAAATCACCATGCACCCAAATGGATGACCACAGGAAGAACATCTTCAGTACAAAAAGACAAGAGTAAGGGAAATACAGCCAGTAACTACAGGCCTATCACCTGCCTGCCAATAATGTGGAAGTTATTAACAGGTATCATCAGCGAAAGGCTATTACAAACCTACCATAGAGGATACAAAAGCACCAAAGTCCCCTACCAACAGATAAAGGCTGCAGAAGGAAGTGGTAGGGGCACAAAAGACCAGCTCCTGATAGACAAAATGGTAATGAAGAACAGTAAGAGAAGGAAAACCAACCTAAGCATGGCATGGATAGACTATAAGAAAGCCTTCGACATGGTACCCCAAACATGGCTAATAGAATGCCTGAAAATATATGGGGCAGAGGAAAACACCATCAGCTTCCTCAAAAATACAATGCGCAACTGGAATACAATACTTACAAGCTCTGGAATAAGACTAGCAGAGGTTAATATCAGAAAGAGGAATCTTCCAGGGCGACTCACTGTCCCTACTACTCTTTGTAGTAGCCATGATTCCCATGACAAAAATACTGCAGAAGATGGATGCTGGGTACCAACTCAAGAAAAGAGGCAACAGAATTAACCATCTGATGTTCATGGACGACATCAAGCTGTATGGTAAGGCATCCATCAAGGAAATAGATACCCTAATCCAGACTGTAAGGATTGTATCTGGGGACATCAGGATGGAGTTTGGAATAGAAAAATGTGCCTTAGTCAACATACAAAAGGCAAAGCAACAAGGACTGAAGGGATAAAGCTACCAGATGGAAACAACATCAAACACATATATGAGTCGGGAATAATGGAAGGAGGGGATATAAAACACCAAGAGATGAAGGACACGATCAGGAAAGAATAATATGTAGAGACTCAAGGCGATACTCAAGTCAAAACTCAACGCCGGAAATATGATAAAGCCATAAACATATGGGCAGTGCCAGTAATCAGATACAGCGCAGGAATAGTGGAATGGACAAATGCAGAACTTCGCAGCATAGACCAGAAAACGAGGAAACATATGACAATACAAAAAGCACTACACACAAGAGCAAATACGGACAGACTATACATAACACGAAAGGAAGGAGGGAGAGGACTACTGAGCATAGAGGACTGCCTCAACATCGAGAACAGAGCACTGGGGCAATATATGAAGGCCAGTGAAGACGAGTGGCTCAAGAGTGCATGGGAAGAAGGACTAATAAAAGTAGACGAAGACCCACAAATATACAGACAGGAGAAAGACAAGCAGAACAGAGGAATGGCGTAACAAACCAATGCACGGACAATACATGAGACAGACTAAAGAACTAGCCAGCAACGACATGTGGCAATGGCTACTGAGGGGAGAGCTCAAGAAGAAAACTGAAGGAATGATGACAGCGGCACAAGATCAGGCCCTAAGAACCAGATATGTCCAAAGAAAGATAGTTGGAAATAACATCTCTCCCATATGTAGGAAGTGCAATACGAAAAATGAAACCATAAACCACATAGCAAGCGAATGTCCGGCACTTGCACAGAACCAGTACAAAAAGACGCATGCTTCAGTAGAAAAAGCCCTCCACTGGAGCCTGTGCAAGAAACATCAGCTACCTTGAAGGAGTGATAGAAAACGATAGGCAAAGATCCTCTGGGACTATGGTATCAGAACAGATAGGGTGATACGTGCAAATAGACCAGACGTGACGTTGATTGACAAAATCAAGAAGAAAGTAGCACTCATTGATGTCGCAATACCATGGGACACCAGAGTTGAAGAGAAAGAAAGGGAAAAAATGGATAAGTATCAAGACCTGAAAATAGAAATAAGAAGGATATGGGATATGCCAGTGGAAATTGTACCCATAATCATAGGAACACTAGGCACGATCCCAAGATCCCTGAAAAGGAATCTGGAAAAACTAGAGGCTGAAGTAGCTTCAGGACTCATGCAGAAGAGTGTGATCCTAGAAACGGCGCACATAGTAAGAAAAGTGATGGACTCCTAAGGAGGCAGGATGCAACCCGGAACCCCACACCATAAATACCACCCAGTCGAATTAGAGGACTGTGATAAACGAAAAAATTCACCAGCATCCAAAAATAATTCGATTTTCGTTACGATAACAAGGAAAGTATTTTATCTTCTGCCTTCTACTTGAAGACCTAATCAACCCACTTTAAACTCATAATGTAATATATAATATTAGTCTCCACTCCTACCTGCAATTAAGAGTTCCGTGATGTAATTAGTCTTCTAATTCAATGAGAGGATGAAACCTCCCCGCCTACGAGTATCTATTTAGGTCCACCTCAACACATTTCCAAGTTCTTTAACCCAGTTCATTGTAGCTTAAACGCGCTGCACTGTAGGCATTACTTAAGGTTTATCGCTGCGTCCGTTCTCCTCTTACTGTAGTCCTCCGCTCAGTTTCTCTTTCTTCCATCATGCTATCCACCCCCTCCTAAAATTTGTCTCATAGTATGGCTGCTTTGAGGCTTTTCTCCTGTTACACCTTTCAAACCTTTCTGGCCCCCAATTTCCGTTTCAGTGCTGAATGACCTTATTGGTCCCAGTGTTTGGCCTTTGGACTAAATTCTATATTCCATTCCACAAAGGATCATTCGTGTTCCTTTTTATTCTGTTATTTGCATTTACATGGACCTATTTCCATAATCAAAATTTTTACTTACGCAAAGCAGTCTTATTATTTCAGCTTTGAGTATTCAAGTGAGTTTGTGCCTGTATAAAACGCCTGCCGTGAATTTGGCGAGGTGAATCGTATATATTTCCTCACGCCGAACATTTTTCAATTTCATCTCATTGCGATAAACTATTTCCTACTAAAGTCCACGATGTCATATGCAAACCAGTATAAGATCACACCAAGGAGTTGGCCAGATTTATTTGATCTTCTTTGATTCTCCCCTAAGAGATAGTTGCGTATCTATTACAGCAGTCGAACCCACGCCATAAACGAATAGCATTAAAATGCATTAAAGCTAAATAAAAAAAAAGTACGTTTGCATATTCCATCAAATTCAAAACAGAAGGCAAAATGGTGCTGCGGGAAAAGAAATATAAAGTGCAAAACGTAACAAAGAAAGTAAGTAAAAAAGAGAGTAATAGTCCACTCGAGGGAAGGATTAAAGCCAGAGTGCAGAGGATTCAAACATTTCAGAATAGAAGGCAGGTAACTGCTGCCTAAATTTAGATAAAGCTAGACGGAGAACACTAATGACTTTTCAGAGCGAGTCAGAATCCTGCGCTAAATCGAAAGTTTATACTGAGAGAGAGAGAGAGAGAGAGCTCTCCCCTCAGGCATTACTAAACAGTGTCTGCAGCTTCCCTTTGGTCCCAAGCATCAGATAATAATTTTGACCCATTTTTACTTAACCTCTATTCCCCATTCCTTTCTCCGTATCTTGCTGTTCAGCACCTCTAACTGTTTCTTCTTAGTGGAACTTTTGGGGATTGTCCTCCAAACCCTATCTTTAGACCCCTGTACTTGATATCTCTCTATTTTCTATGTCTCTTTTTTTTTTCTTGTTGTCCAACCACTCCTAAGACAGCCTAAATTTCTTAAATGAAACTAAATGAGAGAGAGAGAGAGAGAGAGAGAGAGAGAGAGAGAGAAGAGAGAGAGTAATAATAATAATAATAATAATAGTAATAATAATTCTTTATTTCCAATATTTACATTGAGTATTCATAAAATATAAAACTGCAATTAGCAAAATCAGATTCATCAGTAATAAAAGAACATCATAAAATTAGAAAGTATTTAATTAGAATATAATGAGTAAAAATTATTCTTCTTCAATATTAAAATACATTGTCATAGACCACATAAGTTGTGTTAAAAACAAGTATGTACAAATAGCATTAAAATAACACAAAGTAAAACAAATAAGCATACTAGATTATAAAGGACTGACGATATCTTAATTTGTAAATAAAAGCCATCTTATCCATAAGTATTATCTAAAACTAATTCCAATATCTATAAAAGTATAGTAGTACCTTCAAAAGCACTTTTAATTTGACAATTAAGCATAACGTTCAGTAAAACTTACACTAATCGGAACCATTTGAAATTAGAGTCTTTAAGTGTACATTAGAAGCAGCGAGAGAGGATTTTTGTTTAATTGTGCCAGGTACTTTATTGTATAATGCTGGGCCTCCAATACTAAACTGGCGGGAGCCTATCTCTGTTTTCGCCCTTTCTACATACTACAGATTTTCCTGCTAGTAGAAACCCCATTAACTGTGTGTACTGTTGGAAAATTATATAACCATTCAGGAGTTATTTTTCGTGTTGATTTGAATACCAAATTACAGACATCTATGGTATATTTGTCTTTTATCTTTAACCATTCTAGTTTTTTGAGGTAAGGGGATATGTGGTGATGTTTTTTTACATTACCAACAGCCACTCGGGCGGCAAAGTTTTGAAGTTTTTGAACCCTCTTCATTTGTGTAGAGCCAGTTACTCCCCAAATTCTTAAACAGTAGTTGATTATACTCATAGCCAGCGACTGAACAACTATTTTACGCGTAGAAGAATCAAATTAATCTTTTACTCTATTTAAATAAATTAAAGTACCCATCACTTTCTTATAAATTTCATCTATATGCGTTTCAAACGTCATATATCTGTCAAAATAAACCCCTAGATTTTTTACAGCTTTCATGGGTTTAATCATATTTCCATTAAAATCTATTTGCACATTGTCTCCAATTTCTGATATATATTGTCGGGAACCTATTAAAATGAATTGTGTTTTTTTCTCATTAAGAAGCAAACCATTAGTTAAGAAGTAGTATTTGGCCTTCTTTAGTATGTATTCTGCCCTATGAATTAGTTCGTCTATTTCATTTACATTTCCTTAAATTAAGATCTGGGCGTCGTCGGCGTATTGGATGACGAAACAGCCGGGTAGTGATTTTACCAGATCATTGACATATATTACAAAGAGTATTGGGCCAAGAATAAAGCCCTGGGGTACACCAAACTCTACATTTTTTTAAGAAGACACAATTTGACCCATTCTAACTGACAGAGATCTGTTACTTAAGTAACTCATAAACCAGAGTGGATCTATACTCAGTGATGTACATTTATCAAATAATATATTAATATATTGTGATTCACGCTGTCGAAGGCTTTTGAGAGGTCAAGTAAAAGGAGTAGTGAAACTTTTTTTATTATCCATGTTATTATAAATCTTATCTGATATTTTTAATAGAGCCGTTTCAGTTGATAATTTTGGTCTGAAGCCGTGTTGACTTTGTCTCTAGAAAATCAGTTAATTGAATAGCAATTATTTTTCCCAGAACTTTTGACAATATCGGTAGCAAATATATAGGACGATAATTGGAGACGTCTTCCATATCACCACTCATAAAACAGGAATTACATGGGGATTTTTCCATAACTCTGGATACTGTTCAGTGGCAATGGATGTGTTAATTATAACTGTAAGGTAAAATGCAATAATGTATAACCCATCCCTAATGAAACCCAAGCTAATCCCGTCAGATTCAAAGGCATTTGTGTTTTTAAGATTTTTTATAATTAAAATGACAGTATTACAATCAACAGGAGTAGGCTTAAAACTATCTCATTCTCTAACTGGAATATTACGTACTGTTTCAGTAGAGATATTACATTTCCTAATTTCCTCTTGGGTTTTTTAGAAAGATTTATCCCGACCTCAGCGAAAAAATCATTGAATTTTTCAGCCTTAGAGTATACATCAGTTACTGCTTGCAATGGCATAGAGCTCATTTCTGTTTGTTGTCCATTAAATAGCATATTTTTTGTTATTTTCCAAGTAGCAGAAATATTGGCTTTAGCTTTCTGATATTCGCTTTTGTAATACTGCTTACGGCTTCCAGCTAACTTTGAATTTACTCTCTTCTTCAGGTCATTATGTTTTTCTCTCAGAGAGATGTTCAAAGTTTGATTTTTTAACTCACTTTTAGTCTGTCTCTTTCTTTCATGTCCCGCTTTATTTATAACATCTGTTATCCAGGGCGCCCTCAGGGGGACGAACGATTTTTTTCGTTACAACCGGAGCACAAATGTTCAGGCACGATGTAAAGACGTCGTTTGAAATTCCAACTTGGTTGTTTACATTGTCGGTATTTAAAATTCCATTGAATATATTTACGTTATTCGTGAGAAGAACACAAAGAAAGTCCGGAGATTATTTTGCAAACATCTAAAAGTTTTTAAAATAGGTTTCTTTTTTGGTTTACGAATATTCAAATGAGTTAAGATTGTCTCGTGATCTGCCACCAAGCTTGGTATAATATCAATATTTGTTATCATATGTTTAGCATTTGTTATGACGAGATCAATGAAAGACGCCAATGTAGGGGTAATTCTAGTAGGTTTGTTTACTATCTGATCGAAATTTAGGTTTTTAATTAGTTTATACATTTTATTCTCAGTCTTTAGCAGATCATTATTGAAATCCCAATAAATAAATATATGCTTATTTTGTAGGATAATTCCTTTAAAAATATCGGAGATATAAACAAAAGAGGTTGCCGGTGCTTTGGGATGGCGATATAGCTACGCATCCTACAATAACAGAAGGAAACTTGAGATATTCGATCGAGATCCACTTGTCTTCTACACCCTCACATTTTTCGATCGTTAAATTCATTTCGGTGACTTTCAAGTAGTTTCTGACTGTTATGGCCTCTGAGAGAGGTCCGCTTCAGGTTCGATATGAAATAAATAAATAAAAATATTTCAACTCCAACAGTTGAAACTGGGGATACAAATATAGAAAGAAACACTAACACAACAAAGGTTTATTTACAAGCTTACTAACAAAGGTAAATGCAGAATGGTATCTCCTATTTACATAAAAAGATAGAATCTTACACTGCATGAACTTGGGGAACAGCGAGGTATTCAAATACTTGCTGGCCGGTTTAATGACTCGAAGCGATGACTTCACAAAAGGAGAATGGCGATTGCAGACATCTTCTTGACTCCGTATTGCAGAAAATAATGTCTACTCTTGATACTTGAAAGGCAGGAACTCCCCAAAACCTTTCTGAAGTCTGCTTAACATCGAGATAACTCGGTCGTCCACTCCAGAAGATGACTAGACCAGAATCCAACCAACTCTCGAGCAACTTTTCTTCTGATCCTTCGTCGGTCCCTTTCCCTCTTATCTCTCACGGATGATCTCTGCTGCTGCTGATCTCTCACTGATAATCTGATCTGTGGCTCTTACTGAGGATATCTCTCTGTGACTAACTGGTGTCTCTCTTTTACGATCTCTGCTTTCTCCTTCTACGACCGTCGTATTTATACGGCACTCTGGGGGCGGAGCCTACGGCGAACGTCACAGGCTCCCGAGATTACTAGAACTTCTTACAAGACTCTCAACGGAATATTGCATCATATTTCGCTGCATTTCTCCCGCCACTAGGCGCGTGTTGCGCTCCACAACACGCCCGACAATTCCAGAACAGCCGCGAGAACAGGCTCCTCCAACACGGGCGCAAAAGCCTCCTTGCTGCTGAACTTCTTGAAAATGCAAATGCGTTTTCCTTTCCTTTAACTTCCTTTGCTATAAAGCAATTACCATCACACGTCCCCCCAAAAGAGAAAAAAAATGAAATCAACTGATTTTATTTTTTTTTAAAGAGAAACAAGAATTAAACAGCGGGGAAACAATTCTGCATAAAGCTTTAATACTTCTTCATTCACTCAACCACTTGTGCCAAAACAGAAAACGGTCATTAGGCTACTCCTTCTGAGAAATTCTCTAGAGGCTACTAGCTATAGCATTATCCTTCTCTCTTACTTTTTCCGTTTTCTGAACTCTGATTAAAACTTATAAATACTAAAACACCTCTTGTGTTTTTCTCAAAACTAATTTCTCTCAGTAACACTGTCACATAGAACACTGGCGGTGGCCATGGTACGGGACGTTCTTTATAATTCTGAAGCAAATTTACATTCATTGCCTTTGCTCTACTCTTACCCACATTAATTCTATGATATATATTTCCCCTCTCCTCTAACACTGAAAAAGGACCTTCAAACTTATAAGGTAAAAAGGAACTTTCTCTCGAGACTAGTACTAAAACTTTATCTCTTACACACAAACTTCTCTCTTTTGCTCTAAGATCATGTTTTCCTTCAGTTCCCCCTTGACTTCTGTTTGGGCTTCTGTTCTCCTCTGGCAGTTGCTAACCAACTCTTAAATTATTTTTATAATACTCAAGATTAGTTATGCAATCATCTCTAGCCTTACTTATAGGCAAAGGTCCGAACATATTTATAAATACATTCTCAAAAGATTTGCCTACTGAAGGCATATTACACAACTGAACTCTGGGAATTACTTGAATCGGTTTCCCCGCAATTTGATATTCATGACAGCTTAAAACATACCTCTTCACGTCATTTTTCATCTTAGGCCAAAAGTACACCCTACTAATAGACCTGAAAGTTTTAATCACTCCCAAACGTCCTTGCTCATCATGTGCTAACTTCATAACTAGCTCACGAAACTTCCTAGGAACTACTAATTTTTCTGTGATTCCCCCTTCACTACCTGACTTAGGTTGAACATAACGACACAAAACTTCGTCCTTTAAACAAAAAGTTTCCTTACACACATCATCGAGATCATCATCCAGCTCACACTCAAAAATTCGGGTTAGTGTCTCATCCTCTCTCTGCAACTTGACTGGCTCATCCTTATCCAAAATGTTAGAGCTTAATTCATCACCGTAACTAGTACTAGATACTGGTACATTTACTACGTTACTCTCGACAGCTACGCCTTCCGTTTGGCTATCACTGTCAACGTCGATAGGGTCCGGTCCCTCAGCCGCACTCATGCCAAGATCAACCTCGCTACCTCTATCACACTCGTTCCTTACTCTTGTTCGAATCCACGAACTCGCTCTCGTTCGAATCTATGAACAAATTATGACCGTAGTCTACATCTGTATCTAAACCCGACCTAGTTACTACCATTTCAGGCACTGGAATATTCCTCACAACAGGATTCACATTCTTGGATAAAGCTAAGTCATTACCGATAATAATGTCAACGCCTTCGATGGGCAAACTGTCAACAACTGCAAGTTTCACTTCTCCTGACACTATCTGACTTTCTAAATTCAACTTCAACAAAGGACAAAGAACACAAGTGTTAGGAAATCCACCTAACATGACTTTCTCTTCCATATTGATTTCTGCCCTGTTCGGCACACTTTCCTAATCAGTGAGACAGCAGCTCCTGTGTCTCGAAGCAAGACTACTTCCCTTGAAAATACTCCTCCAAGAGAGGAAACTACACCTTCTGACAGAAATTCACCAATTCCTAGTATCTCTCATCACATCATTCCTACTTGACGAAAGGTTAACTAGCGATACTGGTTTCTTACCGTCCTTCCTCTCTACTGCACAATTTCTTGCTAAATGCCCTTTCCCATTACATTGGAAACAAGTTAATTCCGAGCCACTAGATGCCATTTTACTCTTACAAAACTTAGACGTATGACCAGGTTTTCCGCATGTATAACAGGAATAGTCAGTTTTACTCGCATTGCTGTTACTAGGACTGAAACCTTTACTGCTTTGTACTCTACCAGACGAAGGATCATTTCGTTTCTTATTAACACTCAAATTATGAGTTAGACTATATTTGTCAGCTAGCCTAGTTGCTCTTGCAAAAGATACTTCTTGCCTATCCTCTATATAAAGTTTAATCTCAGGGGATACATTATCTTTGAAGTTTTCTAACAACACTAAGTTCTTCAAACTATCAAAATCCTCAACCTTAGCAAAAGTTAACCAATCAAAAAACAGCCTTTCTAACTTCTTACCGTATTCTACATACGTAATATTTTCATCCTTTCTCAAATTTCTAAATTTCTTACGGTACGCCTCCGGTACTAACCTATACGCGCTAACAACAGTTTCTTTCACAGTATCGTAATTATCACATTCCTTCTTAGACATGCAACTATACACAGTAAGTGCCCTACCACTCAAGACTGACTGCAAATATAAAGTCCACATTTCTTTAGAACCTACTGGTTCCATTAACTTCTCAAAACACATGAAATATGTCGTAACATCTTCCTCATCAAACTTTGGTACTAATTTTAGCACTGCACTCATACCTAACCTATCAGTTTCGCCTGTCTGACTGTTACGAGCATTTTGCCTTAACCGAGCAATTTCCAACTCATGCATACGCTCTTTCTCTCTCTCTTCCTGCTCATGCATACGTACCTTTTCTCTATCTTTCTGCTCATGCATACGCTCTTTCTCTCTCTCTTCCTGTGGCATTACCAACATTTCTCTCTCTTGCTGCATTCTCATTGCTTCTCTCTCTTTCTCTTGCTGCATTTTCATTACTTTCTCACTCAGCCGTTCTTTCATCTCTCTCATACTTTTCTCTTACTTTCCTTTCCACATAGTCACGGAGATCATTCCCTTCTAGACCTAGTAGCCTACCTGACTCAATAAACTCTTTCACCATCTCACTCATCCTGGTTCTTTCTATATTCTCCGTTTCAAACTGTTAAAGTGTTGATATCCTAGCAAGGTCGCCACAATGTTACGGCCTCTGACTTCTTGACTCTGTATTGCAGAAAATAATGTCTACTCTTGATACTTGAAAGGCAGGAACTCCCCAAAACCTCTCTGAAGTCTGCTTAACATCGAGATAACTCGGTCGTCCACTCCTGAAGATGACTAGACCAGAATCCAACCAACTCTCGAGCAACTTTTCTTCTGATCCTTCGTCGGTCCCTTTCCCTCTTATCTCTCACAGATGATCTCTGCTGCTGCTGATCTCTCACTGATAATCTGATCTGTGGCTCTTACTGAGGATATCTCTCTGTGACTAACTGGTGTCTCTCTTTTACGATCTCTGCTTTCTCCTTCTACAACCGGCACTCTGGGGGCGGAGCCTACGGCGAACGTCACAGGCTCCCGAGATTACTACAACTTCTTAGAAGACTCTCAACGGAATATTGCATCATATTTCGCTCCGTTTCTCCCGCCACTTAGGCGCGTGTTGCGCTCCACAACACGCCCGATGATTCCAGAACAGCCGTTAGAACAGGTGCCTCCAACATGAGCGCGAAAGCCTCCTTGCTGCCGAACTTCTCGAAAATGCAAATGCGTTTTCCTTTCCTTTAACTTCCTTTGCTATGAAGCAATTACCATCACACTGACAAATATACATACCCCTCTACCCCGACCTTGATCCTGACGGTAGACAGGGTAATATTCATAAATGCGTTTCTTATATTAGTGTATAACCATGTTTCACTAACACATAGAATATAAATATTTTGTTCGTTTAACATAATTTTTATTTCAAGTTTATGACTCAACAAGGATTGGGCATTTATATGGACTACTGTTAACATAATACTGAATCAAGAAGTCTTTCTGCCGGCACCATCTTCCTGGCCAAGATCCTAGTAGTTGGGGTTTTGTTCACATAATCTACTTTTGTGACCAAATTCATAACATCCGTTACATCTTAGTTTATGATCAAATCTGCAGTTCGATTGTTGGTGATTGAATTCGCTGCAGTTATAGCAGCCATATCCATTACCTCTAATATTAAGATGATTACTATAGTTACCAATTTTGTTATTTCCCTAAGTATAACCTGAGCCATTACTATCATTATTATTTATCTAGAACAAATTTTGAGGATTGGCATGTCCTACTCGAGAGAGGTTTTCGTTCCTAAAGTACTTGTTTTTATTTTGTTAGGGCCTTGTCATATTTCTTCCCCTTTTCACTCAATTTACCAAAAATTCCGTACTTACATCTTCCATAGAATAAGGTCTGAGAATATTATTGTTAAAACTACATAAATTTGCGTTGACAGCTTTCCAGTTGGAACAAACAAAGTTATCTAAGAGGAAATACAGAGGAAACAGCATCTAACAATCTAATGGCACCTACTCTATTAAGTAAATCATAACATTTATCATTTTGGGCATCGTAACAGTTGATATCTAGGTCACCAGTTCCTAGCTTGAAGAATTTTTGTGTTTTAATCAACGTAACTCCATTTTTATTACACCATTCTTCCACTTTAGTATTATATTCGGTTATTCTTTCAGGTAAATTATTTTTTTTCATTGATGGTACAAACTCACAGACCTTGACCTCTATTTCTTGATTGTCGATAATTCCCTCCACTGTAATATCCTGGACGAGTAGATCTTGGGTTCCACAATAAATAACGCATTCGTTAGGTGAATGTTCCAGCTTGTCCATTACCCAAGATTTAAGTAGGTCCATATTTGCTTCTGGTAGGGATCTTACCATGACATTATCTTGAAGGTCGCTAGAATCTCCAATAAGTAATACACTTTTCCCACTCAATGGAAGAGTGATGGCTTCAGAGGGACGTTATCCGTATTTATTTTGAAGGCTTTCTTGTAGATGTCTGATTTTTTCTTCAGCAAGGAATAATTTAGTTTGTAGTTCTCCTATTATTCTCTTCTTATCGGCTAAAGAGTTCTTTTATAACATAGAAATTGTCTTCTGTCTCTCTAACAAAAGTTTAAAACCTTTGTTATAACTGTGCCGGGTTTGATATCTGTAATTCAAGGTCTCTTTCTTGGCTCTGAGCAGGCGATGAATGATTCTCTCCAATATTTTTTATAATGCTCCATTAATTTATCAATTAAGGCTCCCTTAGTGTCTGGAGAGAAAGAATATAACATGACTAACCTAATTGCCTTGAATGCCTTCATCTCGATATGAGTAAGGATTAATTATAAACTGATACATGTGCACATGAGAGAGAGAGAGAGAGAGAGAGAGAGAGAGAGAGAGAGAGAGTAAAACTGTCGAATACAACTTACATTTCAGTATACGTAGCAATGACTTTCCATGTTTACAAACCAATAAGGGTTAAAAAAAACTTCAACTAAGCCCTGAAAAGTCCCTACATTATTTAATGAATAATAAACACCAAAGTCGTGAACAAAGAATTAGTATACATTTAGATGGGCGCTTATACCATATGCTTCATATATACGGCTAAGGAATGTGGAAAAAAAATTAGCTTTAGCAGAGAAATAAACTCAAAGAAATCTTTTGAAGCAGCATTAATCCGATCACTGGTGTTTGCAATGGAAACGGGCACTGGAAGATACAAAACAAGCCTGAAGACATTTTAACCTTAGCGCCGAGGAAATTAAAGTACGCCCAAAGGATTCCGAATTTACCTAGATTCTAGAGCGTATATTAACTACAGCAAAATAATATTCATGTTTTATTTCCTTAAAACCCATTCTGCCTCTGTTGGCTTAGCAGTGAATTATGTAGGCTGAAGTCAGTTCCAGGTCGCAGTGAGAGAGAGAGAGAGAGAGAGAGAGAGAGAGAGAGAGAGAGAGAGAGAGAGAGAACGTAAGGCGGAAAGAGACCAGAAATAACAGACTTAAAGGGACAGTTGTTCTGTCAAAATAAACACCCTGTTATAATTCAAAATACCAGAGCCTTGACGAGGTAAACATCACTGCTCCAGGGCGAGGGTCTTCATCAGGTAATCATCAACCCTCTCTCGTTCTCAATCTCTCAATCGTAATGCAATGTATCACAGCACGTTGCATTCAGTTCTTACCGAATGAATGCTCCGACTTTAAAACTGATAAAGGAAATACAGATAGCAGTGATAGAATGCAATACAGTATAAACTGCGCACATCTATAACTACCAACAAAAAGAATTGGTTAAGAAATACAAACAAATTTAAGAAACTGGAGCAGGCCACTTGAAAGTAGCATTGAAAGTTCCGCCAAGCTTAGCAGAGAAGCACACCACCATTACAAAAGTGTAAATTCACAATGTCGGTATATACTTGAGAAAACGGAAACCTGTAAATAAACAACGCGATCTGATTAAATCCTCTAACATCAAATTGGAACAGAGAACAAAATTTGTTTTACACTACACCTGCGAATTGATAACCCTGGAAAGTTAACACAGCTAGCATTCTTGATAAATGTATGTCTGGTAACTTGTCTATCCTCTACTTACAGCCAAATAAAATACGGTATGATCTTTAGAAAAAAAGTAAAAATATCTGTAGCCTGCTCCGTTATCACATCCATGCAAGCCATGGCGTAATCGTACTTGAGGGGCTGTCCAGAGAGAGAGAGAGAGAGAGAGACCAAAGAAGCTCTCTTTCAACCGGAATAACATCTATTTGATACTCTCAAAACTGTTTTATAACAGAACAAAACACATTAACAATATACTGACCATCTACACATAATTTGAGATTGATATTAAAGACGCCTGTGATGCGCCGTTGAACAGGATTAAGATATGAGTATCAAAACAAAGTTTTGATACAAAAACGTACTCCGAACTCCTGTAACACTATGATTTTCTGCATTCCTCTATCTCTCATATATATATATATATATATATATATATATATATATATATATATATATATATATATATATATATATATATATATATATATATATATATATATATATATATATATCCATTTCAAGAAAGGATAAGAGAACGGCTAATGTGTGTGTGTATGTGTTTGTGTGTGTGTGTGTGTGTGTGTGTGTGTCTTATTCAAGGATAGGAAATACCATTCTGTGGCACAGAGGTGTTTCAATCAAGCAGCATCGTTGTTGTTAGGTCGAGACAGGTGAGAACTTTCCCACGTCTGAGATCCAACGCCCGGCAATGAAGCAAAGGACGCGAAAGAGGAACCGCATTTCATTCTTCCACACTTCAGGCCGATACTCGCAAGGAAATACATTTCTTATACCATTTACTCAATTACATTATTCCAGATTCTATAAGAGCTGAAGGAACAACGAAATTGTCGTTATTATTTACATGCAAGATTTTTCTACCTTTAGAGAATCAGGGTTCCGAGGACACAACCCTTCCGAAATTAAGCAACAACTCGACGTCTAACGACCAGGTACGCAAGTCATAGCTTGGAGCACCAAAGGCACAATGGGGCTTAATGGAACATGACCCCAGCTGGCGAGGGTAATGCTTACTATAAGATGTCATCAGCGACATTGCCAAACTTTATCAAGACGTAGAATCTACCTCATGTGAATGGTTACTTCTCAACACTCGAGGGAAGTTTGATCTGGTCGTAAAAATCTCTTTACTTGGCTTGCCCTCTGAAATTGCTTTTGTGGTAATATTATCCTGATCTTATACTAACATACATTCTAAGAAAAAGCTTCCTTCCGTTAATTCTTCCACGTTTTAAACAGTCCCTTTCAGTATTTTATGAATAGATTCTTGACACCACAAAATCTGGTATTTTTCAAAGTTGTCAGATGTAAATATGAAATGGAAGAAAACGTGCAACACTCTTTTGTTCCCATTCCCAAGAATTATACATAAATAAAAGATGATACATGTAAACATTTTAAATATAAATATGAAAATAATACATAACCATATTCAAAAGAGAAATAAGAAAAAGTATATACATAAATTCAAACTAAAAACAAGGAAGCAGCCTCCCTATTCATGCTACTGACTTTCACAGAAATTGCCGAACAAAACGTACACACACACACACACACACACACACGCACACATACACACACACACACACACACACACATTATTATAGAATATATAATAGATATAATATATATATTAGATATAGATTATATATATATATATATAGATATCAGCATTTACGATTCATACTTATTTTTATTATGGTTGTATGATTTGTCTGAAAATAGTATGAAGGGTGATTATGTCAGCTGTACATATATATATATATATATATATATATATATATATATATATATATATATATATATATATATATATATGTATATATATATATATATAATATATATATATTTATATATATATATATATATATATATATATATATATACATATATATATATATGTATATATATATATATATATATATATATATATATATATATATATATATATATATATATATATATATATATATATATATATATATATATAGTATATATATATATATATACTATATATATATATATATATATATATATATATATATATATATCTATTATATATATATATATATAAACGCACACACACATATACTCATATACATAGATCGGTGACCCCTTGGCTTTTGTTTTGAGAGACCGGAGTTCGATCTAGACGGGAGTAAGAAATTATGTTATATATATATATATATATATATATATATAGATATATATTATATATAAATATATATATGTATACATATATATATACATAATTTCTTACTCCCGTCTAGATCGAACTCCGGTCTCTGAAAACAAAAGCCAAGGGGTCACCGATCTATGTATATGAGTATATGTGTGTGTGCGTTTGTATATATATATAATATATATATATATATATATTATATATTATATATATATATATTATATATATATATATATATATATATAGATATATATATAGATATATATAGATATATATATTATCTTAATATTATATTACATATCTATAATAATTTATATATGTATATATATATATATTATACTACTTATATATATATCTAATCAAGTATAAATGATATCTTATATACATAATATATATTACTACATACATCATATATAATATAATATTATCTAATACAATT
>NC_061101.1:0-2500 GCF_015104395.2 Macrobrachium nipponense | reverse complement strand
AGTAAATAACTTTATCCAAGACTTGGACTTCATCGCAGTCGCCTCACAGTGATTTCACAGCGAATATCTGTATGTAGAGGTGAAGTCTATGCTGGATTTTTTTTCTAAGAGTCTAATCTGTTATTTGAGAGGTTATATGTTATCACCAGGCCTCTCAATCCGTTTAACGACTCCTGGGTGGGACCTGTGCTGACACAATGGTAGTTAAATCTAAACCACCAACAACCCTCATTCATGAGCCGTTGGCGGTGACATATACATAGAAGCGTTCACTTCTATGTACGTATATGTATATGCTATCTCATTTTACCGGCTATTTTAGGATACTTCGTACAAGAATCTTATTGTAAATAAATAAATCAAGATATGAACCCGCACATTTTTACTGTATAACAGAGTGAGTCTTCGGGGGATAAATTCCTGAACAAGAAACAACTGAGCATCACGGTAGTTCAGAAATGCACTTCACATACTATAGGATGAAACTGCACATAAGTTATCTTAGATTAGGTATTGTATCTAAGCGATGATGAAAACAGAACATAGTGGAGAACAACCCAGGAGGAAGAAACAACATACGTAACCCATGATTTACCAAGTATTAAATAACATAATTTAAAGCACAAAATAAGCCAGACCATCCTATTTCTATCCCAGGTCAGTAGCCGCCAAATAAATCGCGACTCGGTTAGCAAATGATAAATAAATAAATAAGTAAATAAATAAATCAACAAATACATAAATACATACAAAGCGCATGGAATAAAGCGCTCGGTAAATACATTTTCTCTTATCACAAAGAAAGCTTTGCATCTTGAAGACCCTAAAAATAGAGCGAAAAAAGGCTGCAGAAGCAGAGAACCTGAATTGATGATGGGCGCCAGAACGGATTGTCCCGTAGAATCCTCCGGGTAAAAAGAAACCTTTCTATAAATATTTTTCAACTTCCGGGTCCCGGACTAAACAAAAATTCGACAACCAAAACAAAAATGGAGAGCCAGGAACAGACTGGAGACATTATTTTCCTCTCAGGAAATGAAGGATCTGGTTAGATAAAAATCAGAAAATGCTTCATTACAATTGGAGTTTATGTCACCTAAATACTATGCTTGACCTCTTTATATTCGTAATTATTAAGCCCCAAGTATCATTAAGTACAGTCGGATGGTCAAAAGATTTGTATGGTGTTTTACGTTTCATGGAAACCAGTGGTCATTCAGCAACGGGACCTAAACAGCTTGACGTGACTTCCGAACCACGTTCGAGAGTGAACTTCATTCACCAAAATCACGAAATTCATCTCTAACACCTCAATGGAATGCCCCGGTAATCGAACTCGCGGCCACCAACGTGGCAGTCAAGACCATACCGATCACACCACTGAGGCGCTTGGTTTACATTGGAACGGAATAGAATTTAAAATTTAGGCCGAAGACCACGCGCTGAGACCTATGAGGGCTTTCAGCGTTGATTGGGATTGAGAAAGAAAGTTTAAAAGGTGTAATCGGAGCAAAACCTTTCAGTTACACTGCGAAACAATTTATAGGAGAGGGTGGAGAGCAAGATGGAAGAAAGGGAATATGGACGGAGGTACTGTAAAGGAAATACTGTTTCCCATTGTATCTAGAGCAACGGTAAGGACTTGATGTCAATGAAAATGGAGCAAGTGGAGGCAATGTCACTCAGATAGGTAATAGGAATGAGTCGGAGACAGGGTGAAGAGGGGCACGGTGTTAGCATCTCATTACAAAATATACCTATGAATGAAGCTATTTTTACTTTAACATTTACTAAGAATAAATTCGGAACGGAATGAAAAAAAAAAACATTATATATTAATAAGGTTGCCCATGAAAACACAAAAAAGAAGGGAGGGCTGATTTTTACATCGGCATACTTAGGAAACTATTGTTTCCCTCAACGGACTGGAGATGTCTGTTAAGTGAAAACTATGGTTTGCAAAATATAAACTTTGATGTTTTATTTACAACAAAGTTTCTATTTTCATATATATATATATATATATATATATATATATATATATAATATTTATTTACAAATATTCGTACACACAAATATATATATTATATATATATATATATATATATATATATATATATATATATATAAAAGCTAGACCTGTTAGCTGGCTAAATTAAGAGGGAACACTTTTCCTCTTCTATGGCCCAGACACAAACGGTCCACAATCACCCACTTTCCTCTTGCCATAAAAAAAAAAAGGTGGAGGGTTCTGCACATCCTCTAAGTAACCCGAAGGATTTCGTGACAATACGATTTCTTGAGTTCAAAAAGCTCCCTTTTCTTGCAAATTTTTATTCTAGATGTTACAGCTTCTTTCCCTCCTCCTCCTCATCCTCCTCCTCCTCCTCTGCCTCCTTCCTCTCTCTCTCTCTCTCTCTATCTCCTCTCGTCTCTCTCTCTCTCTGTCGTAGTTGATTGCCTTAGTTTAGGAGCTCCTGCCTGTTGGTGTTCCATATTA
>NC_061099.1:60565197-60588909 GCF_015104395.2 Macrobrachium nipponense | reverse complement strand
TGCTTACTCTGAAAACGGTAGGAACATATTACCGCCATATGCTAAAGTCGTTCCTGATACACAAACTAGGGGCAGACCTAGTAACCTATACAAGCAGTTGAAGTGTTACTCGTGAAAGTTTGAATTCGAGCTGACCCCGTGTAAGTGGAACTTATAGCAATGTAATCACTTGGTAAGTTACTTATATAAAATAGTATATATATTAAAATTATTGATAATAAATTTCTAAGGTTGATGAGAAAAGAAGAAACCTTAATTCAAAATTTCAAATACTAGAACTGCCTGATTTTTACTCTAATACAGCACTTGATGTGCTTTTGGAGCCATATGCATACATTTTCTAAATTTGCATATATTTGTTTGGCGGTGAAGATTTTATATATTTTTAATTGTGAAGTTTTCATAACAAACTGACTGAATATAAATTTCCAACATACTATGTTAAAATTGAAGAATTCTCATATATACCAAATAATTTCAATCAGTAGTTAGTGTGAGTGAGCTGGTACGGTAATATGTATTATGTATGTATATGTATATATACTATATGAATTATAATTAGCTTTTACCTGTGAAGGGTCGTATGATGACAAGATACTGCGGCAATAACTGGGGTTTTAAGGAAACTATTGTCATCTTGTCTGCTTGATAAACTCTTGTCACATCAATGACAGCCAGTCTTGTTGGATTTAGGGCAATTACAGTGGTCATGTCTGCTTTATTCTTCTGGATTGATCCTAACATTCCTGTCCAGTTCCCAGATTCTGTTAAAGCTCCCCACTGCAAATCACTTGGGGCTCTAACTTCATACCTTTAGACATGTAATAACTATGTATTATTATTATCATTAATGAACAACCAGCCGGAAAGGGTCTGTTGTTAGGCTCAGAGGTCTGGATAAACTAATCCTTTATAATAATAATAATCATTAATGAACACACAAGCCCAAAACAGACTTACACCAGCTTTCAGAAAAACGGAAAAAGTAACAGTAAAATGAGTACATATACATATTAACAATACATAAAGCCTTTTAAGCTCTCATGTCTCCATTTTCATGCTCTTTGTACTTTACTACTTACAACTCTTTCCAATCTATATTCAGCCTCTCTCCTGATACTAGTTCTTTTTTTCCCCAGCTTTGGTAAGGAGATTCTTACCCCAACCCTCCCAATGCCTCTTCCATGCCCTTGTCACCTGTCTTTAACCATTTAACCACTAAATATCCACTTATACAGTGCACCAATTTTTCCTGCACTTAGTATGTAAGGTAGTCCCTGGGTTACAGCGGCTCGGACTTACGGTGTTTTTTCAAATATACATATAAAAAAATTGGTTCTGGGTTACAGCTGATGTTCTGGAGTTACAGAGCCATACCTAGGATTCTGAATGGCATAGCTGCAGCCGCCGCTATGACAAGGTGAGAAAACTGAAAACTGGCTTAGGGAGCTGTAGCCACTGAGAGGGTTCAATATGAGGAGGGGAGAAAACCAGCTTATTACCAGGACTGCCTTAAAGCTAATGTTTTGTCAGTGGTGTTAACTATGTACATACAACTTTTTTCTCGCTTTCCTTTCAAGTCGCAATTCACTTAAAACATGAATTACCTAGGCTCAGGAGATCTTGCAGATCATACCCAAATATTAACAGTGTCTCCCTCTGATCTTTACACCCCAGTTTTTCTCAAAAAAGTATAATTAACATGCTTACAACAGGTAAACAGTAGAATGATTAAAATAACACTATAAGAGAAATAAAACAATTAGAAATATAACTAGATTTGAATGGTCACACACTTTTAAAGCAATTGCCATGTTGTTTATTTTCAGTTTTTGCTGACAATCTGGATGCTCTTAAATGTTTGCTAAGTGAGCTCTTCCCTGACTGCTGGGGCTCCAAAAGCTATATATCATAACAGTTAAAAAGTTGAGTCTTTCTCCTCTTTTATACTACTTATAATTTCCATGACCTGTCCTCCTAGTTTGAAGGCTCTCTATTCTGACTGCTCCCTGTATGCTTTGCCTCCACCTCTTTCTCTGTCTGTATCCCACCCTCTGATGTCTTTGCTGCTGCATCCTGTATATTTTCCTTCAGCATGTTCAACTAAATTGAAATTCTAAACTTTCCAAGAACTGGCCAATAATGGGTTCTACAGGCTCTTTACAGCAGCCTTTCTTTAGCTCTAGCTGCATTGTTCTCTTTAACTCTTCATCCATTTCCTTTGGTCTCTTCTTTCTTAGGTATCAAAGTTATTTAACTTTGCTAAACTTTCATTTCTCATCCAGACATATTCTTTGTCTACATTCTTAGTTGAGAAAAATATTTCTGTGGTATGTCAAGTTGTAAACAACATTTGGAAATTCTGTCAAATTTGACTGCTAAATGTTAGAAACATAAATTGGGATTTAATCAATCCTATTTTTCTGTAAAATCTATTTGCTGGAAACTAGAAGCATGAGGTTGAAAATAAAAGGTAAATACAAAGATCAAAAGAAAACTTCTTGGTAAAAATTTGCTCTGCTCTGTTATTGCTGCATAAAGTAAGTGCATTATGAAATCCACTACAAAGTGACTTGACAGCTTGATGATAAGCGAAAATCGGTGATAAACAGAAAAAGGAGATTTTCGACGCTCATCGGCGCCGATAACCTTTCAATGACATCTCTGTAAGGTAAATACTCGATTATCAGCGCCGATAATCAGAAATCAGCACATTTTGGTCCGAAAATCGCTGATTTTCAATTTCGGTGCTAGACAAGCTCCATAGAACCAGATTGCTAATAACCAGTGACACCTTGTATTTGCACACCCCCTCAAACACTGATATCAGTGTTCCACTGCTGTTGGTTTTAAGCACCTCAGAGGCTGGTTTGAAAAATTCAGAAAACAAATGGGCACACATACTGTGCCTACTTCAGGGATTAAGGACATGTTTGCAATTGGAGTGATGTAAAAAATTTTGTGGAGAATTATCATCCCAACAAAGTTGTAATCCTTGTCTTCAACATGTTTAATGACAATGCCATGTTTAACTTTGGGCAAATTCTAAAGAAACGCCAGAAACGAATGTCTCTGGACAGTTTTCTTGTGTGACAGGGGTCGAATAACTCTCAAGCTAGTTGTATTGCTGGCCTTAAATTCACTAACAGCAGAGCTTGTGAAGGCATTTTGTCACTGAGATTGGCATGCAAATTCCTCCAAGACTGCTACGAGTTCTTTCTTAAATTCTATAATGTTTCTCTCCTTTTTCACAGAAAGGCTAACGCTTGGAACTTTCTTTGGCCCCATATGCTTATTTAGTGGTTGCACGCGAATAAAAAAGCACAAAAACAACGAACACAAAAGCAGAATGGGTCACAAAAGGAGATAGGATGCTTTGTTTGTGCCCTTGATATGGGGCCCGGTCACGCACTGAGCTCCAGATGGAGCGTTTCCAAGTGTACATAAACCAAGGAAACGTACAATAACAGAGACAAAATTTCATACAAAAAAATCTACGAAAACCGAAACATATGAAAAAAGAGGATACGAAAACTGAGGTTTGACTGTACTCCCAGGTATGCTTTCAACCACTACTGAGAGATGTGTGTATACTGCGTAACTTGTGTCACTGACAATTTAAATCGGATAATGTTCATTTACACTCGGTCATCCAAATTCTGCATGATGAGTCCCTCAATCAAGGAATAGTTATTTATAAAACATTCTTTTTATTGAGTGTGCACCTCTACTATCTTGAATTTTTGTTCAGTGAATTAGGTAGTATACAAAATAAATCAAGCTAATGTTGAAATATGGAATTCATCATGCCAAAATGACATAAAAAAAGTAACATTGACATATACTGTACCAAGTCTGTTCATTCTTGGATATTTGATGCATAGACCACATGATCCACTCCCTATATGTCCAAAATATAACGAATGCACTGCCTTGTTTTGGAAACAAATAAATTAAATGAAAATTTTTATCAGTTTCTCCATCATTTCCAGTTAACCAAATGATACAATTTTTGATAAGGTGTAATTTAATAAAATCTAAATCTCATCACTGATACAGTAAAAATGAATCCTATGGGCCATCCCTGTAAGAGCTAAGTATATCAGCTCAGTGGTCTGGTTAATCTGTTTGATCATTATAACCTGACCAACAACAAACAATATAGGGATGATTTTATTTATCAAAGAAAATAATGAATACAACAGCTGATCACTAGGGAAAAAAAGCGCTTAATGAACCTCAAATATCTATACTTTAAAACCAAACCAGTGAAACACCCATCTTGATTAACTGTGTCTAACCTTTCATGTGTGTTCTATCATATTTCACCAATAGATCTGACTGATAAAACTTGGCAAACATATTCAATGGCTGACTTCTAAATTGACTAATATATGAAAATTTGGCTATAAAGACAAGCACTGGAGCAATTTCAGTCATTCATCACTTACAACAGTGAAAAAGAGTAAAATGGCTGGACAGAAAGACGGAAGAAAGGGAACGGGAATAAAAGTACAGTAAGAGACATATCTAAAAGATGGGTGAACCTATGAGCCAAAAGGATGCTGCAAACAACATTTGCTAATGCCAACATTGAACCACTTGAGGTGCACTGTTGATTCCAACAAAACTGTCCCCCTCGCCCCCGCCCCCCAACAAAAGAAAAAAAAACTTGCCCCATGGTGTTGACTTCAGAATGCAGAGAAAATTATATTACGAGTACAGTGTAACTAATATTTCATCAGATGATGATCACCTCTCTTAATATATCCTGCTAACATACTCATCAAAATTTAGACAGAGTAAGGGAGGACATACTCTAATTCCAACTGATTTGGCAAAGGTAATAAGTACTAAATAAATGATGGAAAATGTGCATCTCGTTAAGCAAGGGAACTCAATCTAATATTATCCATTGATGTAGTACAAAGACTACAACATAACCAATGATTTAATGATACCAGTTATAAGGTCAGCATTCACTGTTCGGAAACCTGATGTAGCCTTGAACAATCAAAGACAATTAGTGACGACACAAATTCTCCTCAAAAAAAAAAAAAAAAAAATCAGGCAAAACAATTCAAAAGCTGAAAATTAAGATAAATGCCCAGACAGTCACATATGGTAATCCATGATCTGATTTTGGAAGAGATTTCACAGTATTAATTGCTCTAAAAATAAATACACTGTGTAAATATCTTAAGAATATCAGTGAACTTTGGGATTTAATTGAATACGTATCATCCTAATTCCAATGTCAAGCTCATTTACGGCGATAATATAACATATATATAATGACAATAATAATTTTATAAACCAGTATAAATTCATATTATTGTTACTATTGTTGTTAATGAGGAAAAAATGTCTTGAAATATACAGCTATAACGTATCTTACGTGAAATTTAAGCAAGATGCGATAACCTCAAATATCCTTTTATCGAGGCTGTCCCGAAGAGTCACTGGAGATCCTTGTCTGTCTTTTCCCATTTCATAATCAACATATGGAAAGTAAACGATGGATACCATGCGCACCAAGTGTCCTTCTAAGCTCTTTATTTGACCTGCAGTAATGATTACTTTGAATAAGCAAGAGTAAATTTCGTAAATTTCTAAGGCTATTATAAAAAATACTTCAGCATTATTAAAGGGCTGCAAATGAACCAGGTATGGATAATTGAATGTATCTCCACGACATATTCAATATCATGGAAATACTATATGTGCATATACATAAGGCCTGGTGAATCAGAACTTGAAAGAGGTAAAACTCCAATGAAATGTAAAGTTTCTTAATAAAATATGTCTGGATACTTACCTACTATTACAGATAGTATGACCCCTTCTGCTGAGCTGATCCACTTACACATTGTTCCTTCCTGTACAAACTAAGTAATCAACACAACAGTCCTTGCTTCTGCTCCTAGAAGAAGACCCTCTGCTAGATGGAACATTGAGGATGGTTTCATCCTGCTCTTTGTTTATTGATACAAACAAGGGAGGTTGTGTTGTCTGACAACACAATTACTACTTTGTCTCTTTTACCAGATGCCCACTGTGCTTGAAGCCCTTCCATACTGCTAAGAGTTCGAGCTCGTTGATGTAAAGCCTACGGTAGCCTATGTGAACAAACAGGGAGGCCTGGTTTCACGTCAACTTCACGCCTTGACCGTCAAGCTTCACCAGTGGGCAGTCAGCAATTCGGTAGAGCTCTCAGCCAGGTATATCCCAGGAAAACGGAACATGGCCGCAGACAAACTCAGTCGCTGGGATCAGATCCTAGGCACAGAGGGGTCCCTTCATCAAGTGGTGGTGTGCAAGCTTTTCCAGATTTGGGGGAGACCCATGCTGGACCTTTTTGCGACACGCTTCAACAGGAAGCTGGAGGTGTTCTGTTAAGTGGTTCCAGATCTTTTAGCATTGGCAGAGGACACATTCCAACATCCCTGGGACAACTTGGAGGTGTATGCCTTCCCTCCGTTTTGTTTGATCCGTCAGGTTTTGAACAGGCTGATGAGTTCACAAGGTCTCAGGATGACTTTGGTAGCCTCTCTGTGGCCTCAGGCGGAATGGTTCCCAGATCTGCTGTCGTTGTTGTCAGGTTCCGAGGGAGATTCCCCCTTGGCGACATCTGTGTCAGCCCCATGCGGAAAGGTTCCACCAGTCATTAGAATCCCCGTCTCTTCACGGTTAGAGGCTATCAAGTATCTCCTCCGAGTGAGAGGCTTTTCGCAGAGAACAGCTGGGCATATGTCCAGCAGTCTTAGAAAGTCGACCTCCACGGTTTACCAAGGCAAATGGGCGATCTACTGTGATTGGTGTCGTAAACAGGGTTTTTCTCCACTCATGACCTCTATTCAGCGAATAGCAGACTTTTTAACCTTCCTCAGAGACTAGAAACGTTTGTCCGTTTCTGCCATTAGAGGCTATAGGGTGGCCCTGAGTTTGGTGTTAAGCCTTAAGGGTATCGACATCTCCTCTTCCTGGGAACTTTCCCTGCTAGTTAAGGGGTTTGAGCACCCGAGTTCTCCTAGAGAGCTCAAGCCTCCGACGTGGGATGTTTCCTTGGTTCTTAAGAGCTTCACTAAGAGTCCATATGAGCCCTTGCGTTGCTCATCTAACAGGAACCTGACGCTCAAGACAGTTTTCCTTCTGGCTTTGGCATCTTCCAAGAGGGTAGGAGAGCTCCACGGTCTGAGCTATGAGGTGAAGCACACCAGGGGTTGGGGGTCGTTGTCCTTTGAATTTGTCCCGGAATTCGTGGCCAAGACCCAAAATCCCTCGGTGCATGATGACAGGTTCACTTCGTTTTCCATTCCACCATTGACTGACTTTGTGGGGGGTGATGCTCAAGAGCTTCTGTTGTGCCCTGTCCGGGCCCTGCGTTGCTATCTTAAAAGGACTCGGCACCTTAGACCAGGCTGCCACAGACTTTTTGTTAGCACAGGCCATACAAAGAAAGAGGTGTCTAAGAATACTATCTCTTTTTGGATACGGGAAGCCATCAGACAGGCATACTTGACTCTTGATGATTCCACCACCACGTCTGTGCAGGCTAGAGCGCATGACGTTAGAGGTATTGGTCCCTCTCTGGCTTTCAAAAAGAACTTGGCTGTACATAGAGTGCTGAGCGCTGGTACTTGGTTACGCCAGTCCACGTTCACCTCCTTCTATCTTAAGGATGTTGCCCACAGATCTGCAGACACGTTTTCAAACATTCGACAACGAGGTACCACTGTACTATTGTTGTGATTTGTAAAATTGAAATGTTCTATCTAGGATCGAACTTGAATCCCTATGGTCTAAAGGTTCTGAATGGGTTCCTGTACTCCCACAACATCTGACTAACACATTTAAACATTTTTTCTGTTATTCTTAAGTAAGTTTTTTCTTCTCAAGGATTCAATAGAAATAATTTCAATTATTCACAAAAGCAAGGGGTATACAGTATTTACAATGAAACTAGTAAAAATAGTTTTAAATCTCATTAACTACAAATTATCAGTCAGAATATAACTAATGAATACAATCCTACCATATTACTGTATTATTACATATATATTCATATAATTCTGATTGGCTCTACATTTACAATTTAGTTATTTTTAATTTTTTTACTGTCCCTTTCAATTCTTTTACATCTTATCACTCTCAAAATAAACAAGCATCTACTATTAAATAACTTTTCTTCTTTTTCATATGCTCAACTCTTTCCAATGTAAAAGAGGAACCTCCATAAAGAACATGTATTTCATATAACAATATACGTGGTATGTACTGAAAAGCTCACACGAAAATTTCACCTTTTGCAATTTAAATGTATATGCTGAACAACAACTATTATAAAAATGTCACAAGACCATCATAAAACACCTGCACCAACATCCAGTTCAGGATTTGCTCGATGGAGCCATCCCTCAACTACTTCCACATAATCCACTTGCAAATTCCTCCCCACATGCAAAGTATCTTTATGGTGACAAGGCATACTTTGCAATCAAAATAAGGAAAACTCCCTTCTCAAAGATCCTTATGCTAACCCTTTTGTCAGTTGATAAGAAACCTAAATACTGAGCTGGACGAAACTAAAAATCCTTGGCCCTCAGAATCCCTTCATTAAAATTTGGTAAGGATTAGCCAGTCATCTTGATAGAGGAAAACTCATATCCCTAGATAACAACACCAACTCCCTATGGGAATTGATACTCTTATGAGCACTTGCAAAGCTGTGGTTAACCCAAAACACACAGCATTGAATTGGTATGCTTTCCTTGCAAATACAAACCAAACGTATTTGGAAAGAAAAGAGGGTTTATCGGGGCATGGAAATCAGCAACCTGCATGGCCATGCCAGAGATGACTGTAATCACCAACGAGGCCATTTTCTTTCCCTAGAGATCATACAAAAATGGCACCACACAAGGGTAACCAGTTTCTTTATACATAAATTGCACTAAACCTATAATTGACTCCAAAATCAAACTAACAACTATTCTTATTTATCTAGTTGCTTTTCTTAAACCGAAGGGGGAGCAGAAGATGGTGCTACAGTAGGGGTAATAGGACATGGAAATGACAGAGAAGGAAGAGGAGAGGAAGGAGGAGGGTTGGGAGAGGAAGAAGGAATAAGTGAGGAAGCCAGAAAGGAAGTCCATAAACAGCTGCCTTCTCAACTTATGTGTGTATATTTTCTTCCTAAAACAGAAATTTCTTCATCACTACATTAGACAACTACCTACCTTCCTTATATTGGAGGTGAAAGTTAATCACCTCTGACATCTACAACCAACACAAATAGAGTGCCTGTCTATTTTTGCTGAATACATACTGTTTACATCCTGTTTACATAAAGGATTTTGACGTAAGGAAAAATCTATTTCTGGGCTCAGCTCGTGTCGCTTGCGCGAAATATCCTTTAATCTATTATTTCTAGGGTAAATGTACTAACACATACCAGAGAATAAATAAAATAAAGAAAAAGGTCAGTATAACTGACTCGCTCACCCTCTAGGAGGGTGTCGGTATGAACACTAGGCGAGTGAGACCACTACCACGAGCCAAATGCCAATAGAAATCTCCCACTACAAAACCCTCCAAGAGGGGAGCCGTCCCACAGAGAGAGCAGCTCGTACTACTACTACTCCATCCCATGCTGCCGACTGCTGCGCCTTCTGGTGGCCATCCTTTTTCAGTTTAGGCTCGCACGAGTCACACGTGTTATTTTTCTCTCTGTGTATTTTGTGCCCTTTCTTCGGATTTCGATAATGGAGCGTGCAGCTATTGCAGCAGCTAAGTTAAGTACTCAGTATACGGTTAGTTGGTTTTTTTCCGTCCCTGAGACAGTATTTGCCGTTTTTTAGGTATAAATACGTTCTCGGGGTCGGAAGCATGGCAGCATGGTCCTGCCGCGTGATGGGTTCGTTCTTGGTCTCCCATACCTAGAACATCCCTTATTCGTTTACGCTCTATTTTGATTATCCGCTTTATTTAGTTTAAGGTCTACTCAGGTTTATCATGCATGCATGTATATCACCTTATGTAGGCTTTTTCTATCCAGATCCTAGTCCAGGTTCTTAGTATCGCCCCTGACTAGCTTTGAGTGGTAGACTTGCCTTCGGGTTAGTCGTACACTCCTGGATTTTTTCTCCTGCTATTTTACCTTCTTTCTTTCATTTTTATTTTATTTATATATATATATATTTTGTCATTGTTAGGTTAGTTTGGCGTCTGGCTTAGCCTAGGTCCCGGCTCATAGAGCCTATTCTACCGCTGATCAGTTCGGTTGCTTCCACATAGCTTCTCTGATCAGTTGGTTTTAGCCCTGTGGGCCTATATACTACCGCTTTTCAGTTCAGGTTGCTTCCCGATAGCTTCTCTCTGATCAGTTGGTTGGCCTAGGCTTGGTTACCGTATCTCAGTTTTACCGCCTCGTGGTCACTCTGCGTGATCACGGGACAGCCGACGCCTGCCCAGTCCCCCCCCCCTCCCGCTCTTCCATAGAGTCGGGCGGGGTGGGCCGGTCTGCCATGCTCGCCTCACATACCCGAGCCTGCCTCCCCCTCTCCCCTCCGCCGGAGGGGCTAGGGAGTCGGACAGACCCAGACTGGTCCCGACCTCTCCGCTTCTCGGTCCGGCCGGGTGGTACGTTGTGGGGCGGCCCTGGCCTTCCCCCCTCCGTTACTGCCTTGTCGCTCCGGGCTAGCTCGAGCCTGTATGTCCTCTCGCCTTCCCTCCTTACTAGAGCTCCTCCCTGATCGGAGTCCTGGTATCCAGCGGAAGGAGCTAGTCCACCCATTAGATGGACCGGAGCATACAGTAGGTCTCTACTAACCTTACCGTATTGCTGAGTTTCTACACTCCGCTTCAACTGGACCTAGTCCGGTTCGCTTGTGTTTAGGTTTAAGTTATCTTTAAGTTTATCTTAAGTATCTTAAACCATCCCCCCCCTCCCTTTCATATTTTACCGGATCTCTCCGGGATTATAGCCTATTCAGGCGAAGCAGGGAGGGGTTATGCCCAAATTTTTTCCGAGCTCCGGCATGTAACGGAGTTCTTTTTGTCCTTTAGTCTGTAAGTGATGACCCCTTTAAGATACTCATGTGTCTTCCCACTTACAGGCCACCAACTGTGAGCATGCCGGGATGTTCCGCTACACTTCAGGACCCCTGTGGACACGAAGTTTGCCGGTCCCATGCTCCATGCGCGACTCCGCACGGGGACATCCAGGTCTGGTACCATGAGACGTGTACCATATGTTACGATCTGGTGAGCCAGCTTTTGGAAGGCGTAAGTATTCCATCTCCTGGTAGCTGCTCCGCTTCTTTTAGTACTTAAGTTTTCATCATTTACTTTAACTTAAGGCATCTAGTTTAAGTTATACTCTAAGTTTTGTTTTAGTTTTAAGTGATTCTTAAATCTAAAATACGCCCTCTCTTACAGGCTCCGGCAGTAAGGGATACAGCACTGGCTACCCTGCGGGCCTGGGTCGGAGGTTTTGGCAAGAAACGCCGCCAAGGGTCAGCCTACATACTTGAGAAGCGATTAGCACTATTAATCTTTCCCGGAGGCAAGGCGACAGGGTACGTCGACCCAGTAGAGGCGGACCCGACTATTGCCTTCATCCAACAACAGCTGGCGGCCTCCTTAACTGAACAAGACCAGGATATCTCCACGGATGTCGCAACCCTGGATATTAATGTTGAACCGATGGTAGGTATAGACGACCTGTTGGTCGAGGTAAGTAATGCAGGTACCCAAGGGTCACCCTTGGGTGTGACTGTCTCTTCTACCCCTGCAACCTCTCCATCCTTCCAAGGCTTTACGGGTGATGAATTATATACTCCTCCTGAGGCTTCGGTTAGACCTAAGATCAAGTCTAAAGTGATGACCTTGACTAAGACGTCATCGTCTTCGAAGAAGACGTCCTCGTCTTCTTCCTCGCGTAAGTCTCCGGCTCGTAATCCCGGCCCAGACAGGTCTAAAGGGTCTAGCTCCGGCTCTAAGTCCTCGAAAAGTAAACCCAAGGAGAGATCTCGCACCCCGGCAGTTTCACCAGTTCCACTACCTTTGGTTCCTATTCAGAGCCTCCCCTCCACCTCCGCAGCAGCTCCGGCTTTGGACTCCAATGCTGGCCTGTTGCAACAGGTGGGCGACCTAGTGGGGTCCCTTAAAAGTAGTATGGAACAAATGATATCTCGCCTGTCAGACAGGATCACTTCTCAGGATTCTGTTATAGCCGGGCTAAGAGAAGCCCCTCTAGCCTCTCCCTCACTCTCCAACACTAGTGGATCTCAGCTTCCTCCGTATGACTCGCTTCCCGCTTTCTCCATGAACAACCCTTGGAGAGTAGCGTCATACGCCCCCTTCCAGGATGGTCTCATCTCCATACCGGAGTTTGGAAACTCGAAGAATAGAGGACTTCGAGTTCTACCCGGAAGCCTACAGCCGCCTTTCATAGGCTACGCAAGGCTCACGCCTTCGGCTATGGTTCGGGACGATAGGGTACCAAAGGAGACAGTCCTCTATTCTCGAGAACCAGGCTCAGAGAGAATGGCTCAGATGTTTAGAGGACATGGATTGTTCGAACACCAAGATACAACCATTTAAAAGTCCCTTTACCATTTTCACAATGGATGAGAGTACCCCCGCTCCCGTTCCTAACCAAGATAGCAAGGTCGACCATCTCAGCAGCCCAGAAGGGGGAACCCATGCCTCAGTTGAAAGAAGCAGATCCCACATCTCCGTTGCTCCCTTCAATCGGAGAATTGTGGGAAGACTTGCCGAAGTACATTCTCAGCTGGCAAACTCAAACCGGACTGTGCTATGGAGCAGTTTGGTGAAAAGCTACCCAGGCTCCCAGATAGTCTTATTCAGGCTGAATTTGACTCAAATCACGACTAGCCAGATCAATCAACTCGATGGCTATGTCTGAGTAGCAACCATGGGCTTATGGTTCAGAACCAATTTTTAAGCTTATGACCAAAGCCCTGACTCAAACGTGCATCAGATATGTTCGAGTTTGCCACTGCTAGAAACGAATTGTAGAAAGCATGTCCTGCTAGAGGCAACCATTCGACATGAACCGAATAGGTTACTCTCTTTCTAACATCTGGGGCGCAGATCTCTTCCCAGAGGCTATGGTTAAGGAAGTACAGGCAGAGGCTACGAGGTTGAACAGAGCCTTAAAGACCGTTGGGGGTCTTACGGCTAGGAGGAGGCAAGACCTGACACCTAAAGGTAAGGGACAGAGGAAACCCAGACGTTTCCAACCTTACCAAAAGAAGCAACACGCTTTCCTCAACAAGTTCCAGCAATGCCGTTAGTGCAGACAGCCCAACCTCCAACACGTCTAGAGGTCAATCACAGCCAATTTATGTGATATCCCCTCAGCCTCAACCCTCCACCTCATACGCCATCTCTCCAGCTTACAATCAAGCCTTCGAGAGTCAAGCTTCTCAGAAGTATGACCGCTCGGGCAAGGGAGGCAGAGGTAAGCGGTCCTTTCGTGGGAGAGGATCGGAGGCCCCTTCAATAGGGGAAAGCACTTCAGAGGAGGCCGAGGTGGTTACCAGAACCAATGAAGAACTTCAGGTAGGAGGGAGGCTGTTTCACTTTCGCCACCGGTGGAACTTCAGCCAGTGGGCTCAGAGCATAGTGTCAAAAGGGCTGGGTTGGAGCTGGTTGACGAACCCACCTCCAGCCAGACCTTTCCGTCAACTTCCTTCCAAAGAATTGACAGAGTACGCGGAGGACCTCCTTCAGAAAGGAGCTATAGCCAAAGTCAAGAGGTTAAAATTTCAAGGTCGCTTGTTCAGCGTGCCAAAGAAAGGCTCACACAAAAGAAGGTAATTCTTAGACTTGTCCCGCTTAAACTTAGCCATCCGCTGCGACAAGTTCAAGATGCTCACGATCTCACAGGTTGCGGACCTTACTTCCCCGTGGGGCCGTCACCACCTCTATCGATCTTACAGACGCCTACTATCATATCCCTATTGCAAGACACTTCCGTCCGTATCTGGGATTCAAGATAGGAGATCAGACATTCTCCTTCTTCAAGGTAGTTCCATTCGGGCTCAACGTGGCACCCAGGGTGTTCACGAAGCTAGCGGAAGTAGTAGTGCAAACAGCTCAGAGCGCAAGGGATTATGGTAGTGGCGTATCTCGACGATTGGTTGATCTGGGCCCCATCAGTCGAAGAATGCAACAAGGCCACACTGAAAGTGATCCAGTTCCTAGAATATCTAGGATTCAAGATAAACAAGTCCAAGTCGAGACTCACTCCAGAGTCAAACTTTCAGTGGCTAGGCATTCAATGGAATCTATCCTCACACACTCTGTCGATTCCATCTACCAAAAGGAAAGAAATAGCGAAGTCAGTCAAGCAATTTCTAAGTCACAAACTAGCATCCAGGAGAGCTCAGGAAAGGATCCTCGGCTCTCTCCAGTTTGCATCAATAACGAACATCTTGATGAAAGCCAAACTGAAAGACCTAACCAGGATCTGGCGCTCACGAGCAAATGTCAGGTCCAGGGACAAGCTATCCTCAGTGCCTCTGATTCTAAAGAATCGGCTTCGGCCGTGGGCAAAAGTCAAGAATCTATCAGTGTCAGTACCCCTTCAGTTCCCTCCACCAGGGATCACCATCCACACAGACGCGTCCTTAAGCGGCTGGGGAGGGTACTCCCAAGTAAATATCCTTTAATCTATTATTTCTAGGGTAAATGTACTAACACATACCAGAGAATAAATAAAATAAAGAAAAAGGTCAGTATAACTGACTCGCTCACCCTCTAGGAGGGTGTCGGTATGAACACTAGGCGAGTGAGACCACTACCACGAGCCAAATGCCAATAGAAATCTCCCACTACAAAACCCTCCAAGAGGGGAGCCGTCCCACAGAGAGAGCAGCTCGTACTACTACTACTCCATCCCATGCTGCCGACTGCTGCGCCTCATTGTGGCAGAACCTAATACATACTGCTTCCAGGTCAGGACATCCAGTCCAACAAAGCAATAATGGTCACAATATCATGAAAAAATACAACAGCCAAAAGCTAGAATGTCTAGCAGCACCAACCGATAGGAAAGCAAGAAGATTTCTGATTAGATCTAAAAATCTGTATCCCTCTTGGAGGGAGAATACTAAAACTAGATGGTCCATCCAGGTCAGTCAAGCTTTCTTCTTCTTTTTTACTTGATTGCCAACTGCACTTGACCAGCACAAAGATGTTATCTTTAAAAGTGCATATGATTTACCTCAAATAACAGACCTGCTGAGGCCTTCAAATTTTATAGTAGTACATATTAGCTTGATAACACACCCACGTATATACTACGAACATTTAATTCCTAGTTATACTCTTCTAAGGTTGTTGCCGCAATGGAGCATTTAATTCAGTCTGTATACCATAAAATTGAATGTACGATATTTTGACTATGCCAAGGCTGTATGTATAACATAATAATCTATGTCTAATGGTGATATCAAACACTTACGAGGAGACTGGATCTGCAACTGTGGCATCTCAGATCCTTGGGACCATGAAGACAGAAACTGGACTTTTGGTTTACCGTTGTTGCAGAATAAACAACGGCCAAACACCCAAATATGCAGCACAGAATCTGATAATTCAACATATTAACATGAATGTACATAACTAAACAAACTTTAGGTATTAGAATTCAAGACAAATTTATTTAATATTATTAATATTCTTCATTACTGCATTAAAGAAGTTTGAAAACTGAGCAGTTTTCTTGCCATTTTACAAAACAGATTACTATTATACATTCTCAAAGGAAATACTAGGTACCTAGGTTGACTGAGATTTACTAAACTGGAATAGAATAGAGAGAGTTGTCTAGGTGAATGTAGTTTATACTTCAGGTGGGTGGCCCAGGGTTCAAGATACAAAGAAATTTCTAATTACTTTAAAGAAATGAAGAATGGAAAAAATCCCATTGGTTGTGCTAATTCTTAGGGTATATCATTATGAAAATTAACACTACTTTAGCTTTCAATGGCTACTACTCTCTGTCTGAAGAAATGTAAAAGACTACTTCTGAGACTTCATATACTGCATGCTGTCACTGCAAATCTCATCAGGTGCCAAAGATAAAAGTCCTCAAAAGCTAAGGAAATCTTTATTTTCTCAATAACAGTACCAGGATTAACACATCCAAGGGTCCTGCTGGATAATGGAAATTTTGAGATATGATAAAAAACACTCTATAGATGTAAAACATCAACTTCATGCCCTTATTCCCCTACCTTATCTATACAGTAAAACTGTATCCACTTCATATCCGTGTAAACAAAAAACAATACACTGAACAATACATGTAGACAAAATGCACTATAGCATATACAGTGCATATAGTGTATAAAAAAATTAATATTGAAATTCTCCCTTTCTCTATATATTATCTGTGAAATATGACAAAACTGTTGAAGTGGTCTGGACTAAAAAAAAATCTTGTATCTACTTTTTCTATAAAGAATAACTCAGAGAAAGAGAAAGGTAAGCAAATCAAAAGTAATATGATGCATACTGTATATGTATAATCCTGCATATGTACATATGTACATGCACATATTCATCATATGCTGATTTTATATGAAAAGAAGAGCTACCATTTAATACTGATTTTGGTACTTTCACATTAAAAATCTAGTAACCATTTCATTTCATTGTGTAGGTGCGTTAGTGTGTGCAGGGACTTTCAAAGATGTATTATAGTACATGTAATGCTGTTATTAATTTTGTTTGAGATTACAAAATTTATGAAATTTTTACACGATTTTTTCCTCTTGTGCAACTTACAGAAAGTTACTGTTCTTTGTACAGTATGTCAAAATGAAAAAATCTGTTATCTTCATGGATTCCTACAGTATTTTAGTTCTGATTACACTGTACAGATGAGAAATATTTTTTCAATATTATTTAGGAACTCCATAATTAATTTTAACTTGTCTGAAAATGAGAGCAAAGACTAAACATACAAAATAAGAGAAGGCACTACAAATAAGGTAACCACTCAGTCCAGGTGAGAGTGCAACAGAAGTCTTTTTGCAATACATAAAGTAGTACTATGTCTGTTTTATGAGATTCTTTGTTTATATAATAAACAGAAGACAAAATGTTTCAGCTAAAAAAGGATATCCTCCACACACTTACCTAACTGATTTCTGGAAGTCAAAGTCTTGGTTCTTTTCTCTTCCACAGAAACACTCGGGTAGTCAGAACTGAGGCCTAGATAAAATATGCTGTAGGTATTTCGGAAGACAGAGTGAAAAAGAATGTCTCCTACTTTCTGCCGGATTCCTGCAATCACCACTTTGGCTTCAGGCCACAACCAAAGCTGGGATATTTCAAGGAACCTGAGAATGAAAATAAGACATGAATGGTATTTCCCCTAGTCTTAAAATCCTAATAAGTCTTGAAATACTATACATTAGCTTACTGAATGTTATACCATATCACAAATTATTATTTGGAAGAACTAGAGCTCAATTTAAGAAAGATTTCTATTTAAAATTAGTGAAAAGTTACTTGCTGTTTAGATAAAACACTTAAAAGAATTGCTCAATTGTACATGGATCTGTAAATAATATAAAACAGCCAAAATCATCACTTAACTTTTGACTTCCTTGTTTTCTTTTTGGTATATTTACCACATCAAACCTATATCCTAGCATGGAATGTTAGCATGTCTAGCTGGAGCCTCTGTGTATACTCTAGATCTTGCCAAAACTTAAAGTTCATTTCTTCTTTCAGGTTCACACAAAGTAGGCTTTTCATAATAATCATATCCAAAAATGTAGAAGGAAGGCATAAATTTAAGGAGTCATTGTGGCTACTGATAATATGTACACATTATAAATATAAAGCTATTTTAGCATGAATTCCATCACTACATATATGGACAATGTTGTTAAAAAAATTAGTGTGTTTTTGATGTAGGCAGTAAGTTAATACCATAACTAAAGTTAAGTCTCACAACCTCAAATGGTACTGGGGACTAGCCTTGTGGAAAAAACATGCACATTAAGCTGTGGAATTTTGGAACAGAGTATGTAGCTGACTCCCTCCTAACCTTTGACCCCAATGCAACACAATTACTCATATACGTGCAGTTGGGTTAATTGGGTGAGGGGCATGTGGGAATTGATTCCCATATATCGCAAACACTTGCTCAGTACTCTTTCAATGACTAGTTGATTAACCTGAGCTGTAAACATGTGGCCAACCTGGCTGGATTTGAAAACATAACCGTTTAGCTGAAGATGGCATATTGCTGTGCATAATTTTGCAGACATCTTGGCAGAGCAGTAAAAGTGTAACCAACCAATCTGGATTTAAGAAATATCCTCAGCAGGGTGGCATACTGGTTTCTATAATGCTGCAGACATCTTGGTGGAGTTGGCAAAGTTTGGCCAACCTAGTTGGACTTCAGAAATTTATCATTCCTGGTATTTTCTGGTTGAAAAAGGCATATTGCTTTTTAAAATATTGCAGATACTGTATCTTGTCACAGCAATGAAAGCGTGATTGAAATAGCTGGGTATGAGAATTGTACCTTTCCAGGTCCTTTGAAAACTATTATCCTTCTAGACCTGGTTCAAGATGGCAATTTGGTGTCTGTAACATTGCAGATATGTGCAGTATCAAGAAAGTATAACCAGCCTAGCTAGGTTCAGCTAGGCTGGTTATACTTTCTTGATAGTGCACAAATCTGCAATGTTACAGATATCAAAGTGCCATCTTGAACAAGGTCTAGAAGGATAATAGTTTTCAAAGGACCTGGAAGGGTACAATTCTCATACCCAGCTATTTCAATCACACTTTCATTGCTGTGACAAGATACAGTATCTGCAATATTTTAAAAATCAATATGCCTTCTTCAACCAAAAAATACCAGGAATGGTAAATTTTCCAACTCTACCAAGATGTCTGCATTATTATAAAAAGCAACATGCAACCCTGTTGAGGGTGGCATATTGGTTTCTATAATTTCTATAAGGCCTGAAATGGTAAGTCTCTTTAACCCAGATAGGTTGGTCACACTTTTACTGCTCTGCCAAGATGTCTGCAATATTATCAATATTATACACAGAAATATGCTATCTTCAGCTAAACAGTTATGTTTTCAAATCCAGCTAGGTTGGTCACATGTTTATAGCTCTGGTCATTGAGAGAGCACTGAGCAAGTGTTTTCAATATATGGGAACCAATTCCTGCATGCCACTCACCCAATTAGTCCAACCGTATATACATGAGTAATTGTGTTCCATGAGGGTCAGAGGCTAGTTGAAGTCAGTGCGTTTGTTTCTGTTATATTGCAGGCTGTGAAAGTGTGCCCAAACACCTTGGAATATTGCAAATATGGCACTGCTGTTGAAGTATATCCACCTAGAAGAGTTTGAGAAATTTGCCCTTTCAGACCTTGTTGCAGATAGCAACTTGGATTCTGTAATATTGAGTCATTTTGATAAAGTAACAAAAGAGCATCAACCTAGCTGGGTTTTCAGAAAGTTATACACTCCAACCACTCAAGACCTTGCTGAAGATAAACGCAGTTCTACAATTTTGCAGACAAGCAAAGTGGCGAAATTGTGATCAACCTACCTGGATTTGAGAGATATATCATTCCAAACACTGCTGATAATGGCACAATGATTTATTTGATATTGCAGATATCATGGCACAGCTACAAAATGTGACCAACCTAGCTGGGATTGAGAAATTTCTATTACAGACCTTGTTAAAGATGGCACAAAAGTTTCTGTAATATTGTAAATGTCTTGGTGCAGTTGCAAGAGTGATTAGCCTAACTGGGTACAGTACTAGTATAAAAATTTACCATTCCAGGTCTTTCCTGAGTGAAGATGGCATGATGGAACATCTGTTTCTATGATACTGCAGATAACATAGCACAGTTGTGAAAGAGTGACCAACCTAGCTAGTGATGAGAAAATTACCCTTCAAGGCCTTTGCTGAACATGGAATATTGTTTTCTGTATTATTAGCATATGCCATTCCAGGTCTGTGTAAATGTGACCAGCCTATAAAATATACCATTCCAGACCTTGCTGAAACAATATCTTGGTTTCTGTTATATATGTATATATATATATATATATATATATATATATATATATATATATATATATATATATATATATATATATAAATATATATATATATGTATATATATATATATATATATATAATATATATATATATATATATATATATATATATATATATATATAGTATATATATATATATATATATATGTATATATATATTATATATATAGATATGTATATATAAATAAATATATATATATAATATATATATATATATATATATATATATATATGTATATATATATATATATATATATATATATATATATATACATATATATATCCCTATATATATATATATATATACATATATATATATGTATGTATATATATGTATATAGTGTATACTATATATATATATATATATATATATATATATATATATATAATATATCTATGTATATATATATATATATATATATATATATATATATATATTATATATATATCTATGTATATATATATAGATATATATATATATATATCTATATATATGTATATATATATATATATATATATAATATATATATATATATATATATATATATATATATATATATATATATGTATGTATATATGTATATATATATATATATTATCTATATATATATATATACTATATATATATATATACTATATATATATCTATATATATATTTATATACTATATATATATATAATAGTATATATGTGTGTATGTCTATATATATATATATGTATGATATATATATATATGTATGTATGTGTAAGGACAACGCTTATTCATAATTTTCTCTGTATATAATTCATCATTCGCGTTGTTCTAACTTCCCCCTGAGAGAGCATTCAGCGGGCTTCCGTCAGTGTATAAAGCTTGTATAAACCACTATTGTGTACTTTTATATTTTGTATTTTATGTCTCTCAAGAAAACACAAATCGGGTCTCGCCGACCCACTTTTACTCTCTCGCGGGTCCGGTGACCACATTTCCGTCCGCATGCTGTATATTTATATTTCCCTTGACTGTAATAAAAATCAGTACACTTCTACCTGCCTCTTTGTCCACCTCTCACAACTGGTGACCTCCCGGTTTGGACAGTGACCCAGCGGTTTTGGCTCAGCCATTAAGGGACTCACTACCGCCGCTCACCATTCAGAGATCTTTAACGGACTCATACGGCGCCTCAGTATGATCTCTGAAGAACTCCTACCGTGGAAATAACCAACGCCTCTAAACGGACTAAATACGGCATACCTGCCCAAGGTGTGTTCAGGCGTTTCCTCAAACGGTTTGGCCCGCCATTCACGGACTCTGTCGACCAGTTTTTGTGAGAGAGGACAATGGGCGCAAACAGTACCTCGCGGGAAACCTCGCGGGAAACCCGGGCCTCCCCCGCCCCAGTGACGGACTCTGACACAGCGGCCGCTCAAGCTGTCAAAATTGCCCCCCTTCACAACGGCTGACCCGTCCTTCCTGGTTCTTCCGAGCCGAAGGGCAATTCCGGATCGCGGGGCTCACAAACAAAGTGCTGCAGGCTGACCTCGTCGCAGCGGCTCTCCCGACAGAGGTGTTCGACCGAATATCTAACTGGCTGACCGGTCGAGCACGAATCGGACTTGTCACGCTCGACGAGATAAAAGAAAGGCTCTTGACAGCCTATTCCGTGCCCATCGCTGAAAGGGCCGCCCGCGCCCTCGACCTAGTCGCGAACCCCATGCGCGGCGCCGACACCCAAGATGCTGGGACACTGTGATGGGCCTCGTCCGTCTGCCGAAATAGGCCCCGACGGAAAAAGGTAGAGATCAGCCTGAGCCGCGAAATATTCCTGCGGCAACTCGAGCCGGACGTCCGAAAGCAGCTGACCGACGCGTACACCCTAGAGGACGACGAACTACTAGAGAAGGCAAAGAAGCTGACGTTGTCGAACAATGCCGCGAAGCTCGCCGCCCCCCCCGATCCTCCGTGTGCCTGGCCGCAGAGAAGGAAGAAGACGACGACGACCCAACGCAAGAGATCGGCGCCGTATCCCAAGGGAAGTCCTCCCAACGCAGCGAGGTGAAAACTCCTGGTGCCGCTTCCACCGGAGGTTCGGGAGATTCGCCAGGAGGTGCGAAAGCCTTGCACCTTCCAACAGTCAAAAAACGGCGACGGCAAACAAAACCAAGGGCCGCCGTGGCAACGGCCCGCGTCCGGAACCACACACCGTAGGGTTCTACGTCCGCGACGCGATCTCCGGCCGGAGATGGTGGTGGTATATGGGGGCAATGCACTCGATATTCCCGCCGTCAGGAAAAGACCGTAGCCGCGAGCCTGACAAAAACAACCTCCCTCGTCGCCACAAACGGGACCCCCATCCGTTCCTACGGCACGAAGCCCTCGAGATATCCATCTTGGGGCGAAACTACGTCTGGGAATTCACAATCGCGGACGTCAGGATCCCGCTACTGGGGGCGGACTTCCTGGCGCAGAACGGCCTCCTGGTGGACGTGGGCCACAAACGCCTCCTCGACACGGGGACATGCTTTCCCTTCCACTGGCAGCAGGCCCGGGCGCCCCCCCCTACAATTTGTACCATCGCCCCCCACAAATACGGCAACCTCCTGCAGGAGTTCCCCGAAGTCTTCAAGCCGGAACTTCGTCAGGCGGCAGGGACGCCGCCCAAGCACAGGGTATTCCACCACATAACCACCACAGCCCCCCGACACACGCGAAGTTCCGACGACTCCCTCCAGGCCGCCTCCAGGAGGCGAAGCAGGCGTTCTCGGAGATGGAACGAATGGGCATCTGCAAGAAAGCATCGAGCCCTTGGGCGTCGCCCCTGCACATGGTACAGAAACCTGACGGCACCTGGAGGCCCTGCGGAGACTACAGAAGACTCAACCTCGCTACAATCCCCGACCAATACCCCTTGCCAAACATGCAGGATTTGACAGGGGCCCTTCATGGGCGAAGGTCTTCACAAAAAATGGACCTCTTAAAATCCTATTTCCAGGTTCCAGTGCACCCGAGGATGTCCCCAAGACTGCCATCATCACGCCTTTTGGTCTCCGTTCGTCTTCCATTACTCAACCTTCGGCCTGAGGAATGCAGGGGCCACCTTCCAGCGCCTGATGGACAGCATCCTGGGGGACCTGCCCTTCTGCATCTGCTACGTCGACGATATCTTGATTTTTTCCAGGTCCTTGGAGGAGCACCTACATCACGTCCGAGCGGTCCTGAAGCGCCTGCAGGAAAACGGGCTGGTCGTCCGTTTCGACAAATGCACCTTCGGCGCCGAGAAGGTGGACTTCCTCGGACACGAGATCTCCGCGACGGGCGTGCGCCCCATGGCCTCGAAGGTAGGCGTGGTGCAGAAGTTCCCAACACCAACCACGGTCAAGTCCCTGCAGGAGTTCATCGGAATGGTCAATTACTACCGCCGATTCATCCCCGCCGCCGCCCGCACCATGTCTCCTCTAACACAGGTCCTGAAGGGGAAACCAAAGGCCCTAACGTGGGAGGCCGACAAGAGAAGGCTTTCACGAGACGAAGAGGGCCCTCGCCAGAGCGGCGACATTATGCCACCAAGACCCCTGCTGC